>NC_054388.1:34883133-35150633 GCF_017654675.1 Xenopus laevis
TATGGCACAAGCATCAGGCTGGGCCACAAGACATGGATCTCGGCTTGCAGATAAACACTGGCCGCTGTTCCTCTTCTGCGTCTGGAATCATGACCTCAACTCGGGAGTAGGCCACCGTGCCAGATTTCTGTGCTGTAACAGAACATTTTGCATTTCACTCCAAAATCCACAGTACCTGAAGAAAAGAATGGAAGCAGTGGGGCAATGGATTCTCTGCCTGCCTGTTTTGTGTGGCCCTAGTCTTAGACTAAAGCTACCCTCTGCCGACCAGCAGCAACCCTAAAACTTAGGCAAACCCCAGAGAGGCTTCAGTAAACTGCCATAGACTGGTGCTATATGCTAGGACTAGGGGGTTGGTTGTCTTATGTGCTTAAAATGCCAAAGGGGATAGATCTTAGGCTGGGTGCAATATACAGCTTCTTCTAAGAGCCTAATATTGTGTTGTATCTACTCAACGAGAGCACCTAGGGCTCACATAATGAACAGTAAGAATCCGACAGTCCATGTTGTATATGAATATGAAGCATTGCTCAATTGTTACACAAGAGTTACTCAACAGCAGTGCCCCTGCTTCTCTCCTGCGGACTACAGAAGTGCTCCTGCTGTACAGATCTTGCTCCAAACTGCCCTGTATGTACTGAGCTGTCTATGGCGCAGACGTCCTGTTACAAGAATCACAGGGTAACAGACAACTTCTAACTGATAATAACCCCAATCAATACAGATAAAACACATTGCCTCTTGCTGATATCCTTCATTTAAATATCTGCTACTGGATCAGGATCACTTTGCACTGCTATCAGCATCCCTAGCTATGCAAACATTCCTTATTTACTAGCCACTTCAAACTTTGGCTTAAGAGCCCATTGAACCTCTCTAGAAGTGCCCTATTTGTTTAGCTAGCACCAACACATTTACACAGCACTTTAGTCCCAGTGGAGCTTACAAAGCAACCATTTTTTACCCATGAGCCACATTCAACTTGGGGAGCAACGCAAGCATGAAAAAAGTTCTGGTAATTCCTATGTAGACTTGAAATCTAAAGGAGACACTGTTTGGCAGTACATCTAGTTTTATGCAGCCAAAACTTTCCTTCAAGCCTGGAATTCAAAAAATAAGCACCTGCTTTGAGGCCACTGGAAGCAACAGCCAAAGAGTTGGGGAACAACACGTTGCTCGCAAGCCACTGGTTGGGGATCACTGTTCTAAGGTCTCTATCGTATTCAGTTATACCATACAATAACAACGGTGTTAAGTTTTTTCAGGGGCTAATTATCCTGCAGGAGTATGGAAGGAAACCAGAGTATCTGGAGAAGATCCACTCAGAACTGAACCCTAGTGTGCCACCAAATACCTATGGCTGTAACCAGATGAAAAAGCACCTGAACCCCAAAGCTTGAAGGGGCACACATATATCCCAGAGAGATAAAACTATAGCCTCATACAAGAAACACTTTATCTCTAAGGACTTCAGGTCCAGCAAGTCAGGGCAACCAAGAAAAAGGAGATCAATGGCTCACCTAATTCCTATCTATTATTCAAAATGAACAATTGGCCAACTCTATGGAACCAGTTGGGCAACACTGCAATAGAGCAATGACCTAGTAGCTTACTAGAAGTTGACTAAGCAACACTGCTGGAGCCTAAGCTTTACAGCTGTCTTTATGCACCCAATAAGTCTAGGATTGGGATTCCCTCAACCCGCTAAACCCACATACTCTTCTACTTCTTTTGCCCTGACTAAATATTCATGGAGTTACAACCCTGATGTTAATCCCTTAAAGTCAAGCTAAAAGCATGTCCATGTCATTCTGGCATGGGCCCAGTTGCCCATCAGTGTGTGCAGATTATTTTAGCTAGCTTTGCCTTCAAAGTACTTCCACATTTGTTCTCTCCCTATATATTTATGACCCAAATGTGTGTCCGTCAGCTGTATGATATATCACCAGTGCGAAGCATATAAAAGAGAGCTCTCCAAACATAATTTGCCTTTATCTTCCTAGTTTGAGGAGCGCATTGATTTTTACTTTCAGACAAATACAGTTATCATTGGACACAAACTAGCCATGAACTATTTATGATCTCCACGCGATTGCAACAGAATTGCTTCTGGAAAGGCAGCTATTGATTTTCTATTTGGGAAGAATTTTGCAAAATTACGTTACTCTTTTTTTTCTTTCTGAAAGGCATTTTATTTTTATTACAAGGGTGGGTGGTGGCAGCTGCAGGGGAAATAAAATTTTGAGTTTTATCTTGCAGTAAAAATTAATGAAGATGTGCCCCATGGCCATAGTTGTATATACTGGTACAGGAGTTATATGCAGTAATGACATGCACCCGGCATTTTCTCATCTCACTTTAGCAGCCAGAGATCAGGGACACCGGTCAATTAACAGTTTAATACCCTGACATCAACACAGTTAGCTGCATATGAACACAATACTCTTTGCTGCAATTACATGGAAGGTGCTACAGGTGACCAGAACCCCACAGGAAATTTGGAAAACAAAAGTGCAATAATAAAGTATACACAATATAAGTTTTGCTCTTATCCAGGGACAAAGGAATGCTGCCAAGCATGTTAAAAACCTAGGCCAAAAAGGCCAACTATAAGGACAGTTCTGAACTATCCAACCGTTCCTCAACTCCTAGTACACAGACTATAACATATACAACATTTAAGGGTTCGATTTGTAGGATTTCTAAAGACAACACAGTTTCCCATATATGTATTTCTTCCATAGCCTTACTTGGATCCATGGACCTGCAGTTCTGATTGGTTGTCAGCTCCTATACTATGCTTTGCCAATGAATAAATGCAGCAAGTAAGTAAATGACAAAGCAACGGCCTTGTAATGCAGAGCTGCTAAATTCCTGTTGGAGATTGGTGGTACAGGTATGGGATCCATTATCCGGAAACGCATTATCCAGAATATTTCGAATTAAGAAAAGGCTGGCTCCCATAGTCTTCATTTCTCTATAGTAATGAAACAGTACCTTGTACTTGACCCAAACTAAGATATAATTAATCCTTATTGGAAGCAAAATCAGCCTATTGGGTTTATTTAATGTTTACATGATTTTCTAGTAGACTTAAGGTATGAAGATCCGAATTATGGAAAGATCCATTATCCAGAAAACCCGGGCCCAGGCCCCAAGCATCGGGATAACAGGTCACATATCTCTACTAGCCTGCAATATTGTGCATAATTTTTTTTTTTAGAATGTCTTAATTTGCAAAAATGCACATATACAGTACATAGTGTAGTGACAACATATTGTACCATATATGGAACTAGATAAGCAATTTGTGGGTTCTTTCCATAGTAGAAAGTAGATATGTTTTTATATTTTAAAACAAAATCATTTAAGTTCCAAGAAACTACTCGTCAGTGCCACACTGGCCCCCCTGTACCAGCTTGTTACCCACTGTAGTAAGGGTTGCCACTGGGCTAGCATTTTACTAGCTTAGCCAGTAAAGCAACTGCCAAGCCAATACTCATTGGTGGAGCTGATGACCTGCTTTGTTATATCCATTAGTTGAGACTCTGGCTCACCCCAGTCTTATCCTTTTCCTTTTCTGATCTGTCCAGAATTTGACCCCCGCCCACCCATACTCGCTTCACCCCATTTGCATCATTACCAGGTCCTTTGAGTCACTGCTTTTCCACTACAGATCTCCCTTGAAAAATGTGGCAAACCTAGTCGTAGTTGCAGTGTCTGCTTTGTGTATAGTTACAACAAAGTCCAGACTTAGGTTAAAAATAGACAGCATTTAATATGTTAGATTAATATGTTGGACTTTTTACAGACTGCAAGCCTTCCCATTAACTATGCATAAAGAACAGTGCTCCCACTTTGCCATTTATATTACATACAAATTACACACAATGGCAGAACTATATTATACAGGTATGGGGTTCGTTATCCGAAAAACCATTATCCAGAAAGCTCCAAATTACAGAAAGGCCCTCTCTCATACACTACATTTAATTCAAATATTTTAACATTACTTCCTTTTTCTCTGTACCTAAAAACCTAAAACAGTACCTTGTGCTTGATTCAAACTAAGATATAATAAATCCTTATTGGAAGCAAAACCAGCCTATTGGTTTAATTAATGTTTAAGAAGCAGACTTAGGTTATGAAGATCCAAATTACAGAAAGATCAATTATTTGGAAAACCCCAGGTCCCAAGGATTCTGGATTAAAGGTCCCATACCTGCATGTACCAAGTAGTACAAAACGAAGCAGCTGAATTGTTACGTGCAACATTTTTAATTGGAATTCAGTGAAACAGTACAGAATTTGTTGCATTTTGGAAACTAGAGTAGTAGTAGAAGTCATGTGTCTCATAATTTCAAGATTTGAGACACATGCCACTGGGGGTCGAACAGAAGCCCCAGATAATTTCTAATTTAACCGGCCATTGCTTTATCACCCTGTTTATCCAAAAGATACCAGTACAAAGAGATGTAATCTAACATAGGACCCCTGCTGCCCCGGCAGATAGATAGCGGCACCTCCCAGGGCTCTACTGGCAGATTACACATTGGCTGTGTAATGGTATCAGCGTGAAACAAAGTCCTACATTGCTGCTACTGGAACATTTTTGGGATTCCAGCCTAACCCACAACCCGTTACCCTAATAATTGTGTCTGTGCCCCAATCATATCTAATTTCCCACAACTCAGTAGCCGAAATGCAAAATCATATTAAAATAAAGTCTGGGAAGGTTTTCATAGACTGACACAAGTTCAGAAGTTTCAAGTTAACTGACAGTACAGTATTAATAAGGAAATCTTATTGTGTGCCCAGGACATTCCCTCTCTGCATATTTGTATTTCTAGGCATAACTGGGGGCAGCCATATTACTTTCCCCCAAACAACCCTATCTTGAAATAGAAATATTGAGAGAGGAGATGTGCTATGTGTGTTTCAGCAATACAGCAGTTGATGTACTTGTACTTGAACTGACAGTACAACATGCCAAGGCACAATAGTATTAATGACACAGTGAGCAGTGTTCTGGGTTCCTTTGGGGCAAATAAGAGAGGGCAAGGTACAACTGTCCTACATTTAAATAACTCACCCTACTGCCAGGACAGGAAAAAAAGAGAACCTAGGATCACTTGTGCACCTGTGTCCCTTCCTCCAGTCCCTATAACCATCTTTAACCTTTTTGGTGCCATGCAATACATATCAGCAGTGTATTAATGTATAGGCTGCATGCTTGTGAGTAGACACCTCTCAGCTTTGCCTATAAAGTCTCCCACCCATAAATGTACAGTGGTGCTTTATAATAAACACACACAACTACAAAAAAAGACCCCATTCCCCATGAGATTCCCTATGGTAGATTTACAGCCTAGCCTTTTTATTTTCCCACTTCATTATGTCTCCCTTGCGAGCCATGTCCAAACCCTCCATTTCCCTAAAAAAAGAAAGTGTTGTAAACGAGACGTGGAAAAACATCTGACTCATTCTCCATCTACTTCCCGAAAAGACCCCGAGCTTCTCCGGCTCTGAAACTGCAGCTCTGCTGTTTACAAGCTGCTGAAAAGAATGCTGTTATCAATAAACGGAGGATCATTTGTGCAAGACGCCAGTTTCACTTGTGCAAGTCTCATGTGTGCAAGACTTTCTCTCATTTGTGCAAAGCACTTGGGATGAACATTGGGAGACTGAAAGTCTCATTTGTATAGGCTTTCTTGATTGGGGATTTTCTCTTGTGCAGTAAAGCGTGCCTAATGGGTGCACGTCCCATTTGACATTTGCACAAGAGATCTGCAGCTCCCACTTTTAAGGGAGAGCTCTCTCCTGATTAGTGCAATTCTCACACAGTACAAGCAACCTACAACTCTGATCATGAATGTGGGTAATATAAATGTATATATCATCCTGTCTTACTTAAAGGAACAGTAACACCAAAAACTGAAATTGCTTTAAAGTAAGGAAAATATCATGTAGTGTTGCCCTCCACTGGTAAAACTACTCTGTTTGCTTCAGAAACACTACTATAGTTCATATAAACAAGCTGCTGAGTAGCAATGGCGGAAATAGAAAAACGGCTATAAGGCACAGGATAAATAATGGATAACAGATACCATTATGTTCTACAGAGCTTATCTGCTGTGTAACTTGAGCCTTTTCTCCTTTGAATAGCTGCCCCCATGGCTGCACAGCAGATTATTTATATAAACAATAGTAGTGTTTCTGAAGCAAACACAGAAGTTTTACTAGTGCAGGGCAACACTGCATTATATTTTTATTGCTTTAAAACAATTTCATTTTTTTGATGTAACTGGTCCTTTAAAACCGGAGCTTGCAGAAGTAGCAATAAGCAAACTGATTTTTAAGTGGAGCCCCTACAGCCATTGCTCCGAGGGAGGCAGCGCCTAGGGTTGCCACCTGGCCGGTATTTTACCAGCCTGGCCGGTAAAAATTATGGTTTATCCTAATGTTATTAATAGGTAAAAAAGATAAATATATAGGAAGGCCGGTATTTTTTTCCAGAAAAGGTGGCAACCCTAGCAGCACCACATAACTACTGTAATATTCTAGTGTATTTCTAGGGAATAAATATCAACCATTTATTCACTCTTTGTAAAAATTTGGGATTGTTGCCAATTTTTAGTTTCCATAGAACCTATAAGTCATATTTACCTGACAAGCATCCCTCCTAAAACATTAAGAAAGATGTACACATTAATATGTGATTGGAACAGTTAACTCGTGCCTGTCACTGCTTATAAGTCTATAAATCCAGTAAGCTCTAGTATATTAGTACAGGTCTCCAAGGACACAGATCTATATAGATATTTAACTTATTTAACATAGTTGTGCATTAATATACTGCTTCCACAATTCCTTTCATGGTTACCAGGTGTCCCACTACAAATACATTTAGATCACTAGTCCAGCAATGCGCAGCCTTTGTGACACAAACACAAAGAGACACCTGCTGAGCTACTGGGAAGTGCTCTATATTAAGCCAGGTGTTGGCCTTGGCCTTGCTTTCTTGCCTCAATAAAATGTGTAATAATAATTATAACAAGTTTAAAACACCATTGTGGTGGAAGAGAATGGAGTAGAGCATGCATTATTGTTTCACAAATTCAATCTTATCCAGCTTTTACCTTTAAAAGCCTCAGAGACTCAACTTTCCCATCGCGCTGATTGTCTGTGACAGGGGGCAGTAACCTACAATGCCATGAAATATCAGAGCAGGCTCCATTCTCCCTGCACCGTGCAACCACTGCCAGGTGCTGAGAGATCTCCAAGGATGATGTTTTTATATTTCCAACCTAAAATTGTTGATTTATGAACCTTATCACGGGGAGGACAAATCTGTGTGTCACGGAATCAGTCAGTCAGAAAGCAACATTGCCTGGGACTAGAAGCATGTAGAGAAGCACAATTTAAAGCAGATCAAACACATACCTTTCATAGCAGTGTTGCTTGTTTTTTTATTCTGCACCCAGTGCTGTGAGCATTTGGCAGAAAGTAGTTATTCAGGTGTGGAACCTGTTATTCAGAATGCCTGGGACCTGGGGGTTTCGAGGTAAGGGATCTTTCTACAATTAGGATCTCCATACCTAGTAAAAAAACCAAACCATTTAAACTTTAATTAAACCCAATAATATTGTTTTAATTATAGCTTAGGTTAAATAAGAAATATTTGATTGCAATGGAATCTATGGGAGAAGGCCTTCCCATAACAGCTTTCTGGTTAATGGTTTTCAGGATAACAGATCCCATAATTGTACAGCCCGAATATCAACAAGAATGATATACTTTGGTTTGGTTTCCCCCTGGGACCAGTTTGTGTAGCAGTACCTTCAAATGTCCAGCCAATAGTTTGTTGTCTGGTTATGGAGATGTACTAACCAGTTCTGGAGGGTACAGAAGTGATCACTGAATTGAGTTAGGAAGTGCCCTCTGATATAGACGACAGGGCCTTGTGGGTGAATACGTCTGTGCACTTGGAAGGATAAGGCTAAATCAACCCTGAGAACTCCTTGCCCATTTCCACCCACGCTATAACCAGCTACCAGTAATTCACTAGCCCAGCCGGTAAAATAGTAGCCAAGGCCAGGGTAGTATTACAATTTTACCAGCAATGTACCTGCAATATCCTCTTTCCCCATGCCTGATTTGCCCTCCAATCCTAATTCCTGTTTAATTTTACTTTCTGCAGGCTGCAGGGGAGCTGTGCCAGAGAGAAGTTGAGAGACTCTCCTCAGGGAGCAGCAGCCTGCAAGTTACCGGGGCAGCAAAATCAGCTCCTGGTAACTTAAAGGGATACTGTCATGGGAAAAAAAAAAATTTCAAAATGAATCTGTTAATAGTATAGCAGAATTCTGAACTGAAATCCATTTCTCACAAGAGCAAACAGATTTTTTTATATTCAATTTTGAAATCTGACATGGGGCTAGACATATTGTCAATTTCCCAGCTGCGCCAAGTCATGTGACTTGTGCTCTGATAAACTTCAATCACTCTTTACTGCTGTACTGCAAGTTAGAGTGGTATCACCCCCTCCCTTTTTCCCCCCAGCAGCCAAACAAAAGAACAATGGGAAGGTAACAAGATAATAGCTCCCTAACACAAGATAACAGCTGCCTGGTAGATCTAAGAACAACACTCAATAGTAGAAACCCATGTCTCACAGACACATTCAGTTACATTGAGATGGAAAAACAGCAGCCTGCCAGAAAGCATTTCTCTCCTAAAGTGCAGACACAAGTCACATGACCAGGGGCAGCTGGGAAATTGTCAATAGCCCCATGTCAGATTTCAAAATTGAATATAAAAAAATCTGTTTGCTAAAATGGATTTCAGTGCAGAAGTCTGCACTATTAACTGATGCGTTTTGATAAAAACTTGTTTTCCGATGACAGGATCCCTTTAAAGAGCAGACATTTTTCTTTTAGTGCACAAAGCACAATTGAGATACAGCCCCCTCTAACCACTCCAACGAACTTCTACCTGCACCAACACAAAAAGTTTAAGCACTGGGAGGCGGGATTGACTTGGCCGCCTTTTGCACATGTTTTTATGGCACTGAGTGACTGGGGAAGTTCCATAGCAGGGATTTACAGGCCTGTAAAGCAGGACAATCCTGCAAGTTGAAAATGGCTCACTACTACTACATTGTATCTGTGGTCCATACAGTGAGGAGCAGCAGTGAAGGGAAAAGCAAAGGACAGACAAGGGTTTACTAACTGTGTAACACATGATTTCTACAGCCTTATTCTGCCACTCAGGCCGTCACTGTGTGGGAAATCACTAGAATCATACGCCTGACACAGATGAGACACAAAACACGTCTAGCCGATGTGCACCAACGTCTTCTGGGCATTCTCACGGCACAGTGACTCAGAACTGAAGCCAAAGTCCATGTGGGACTGATTTCTCTTCCAGCGGTGACACACATACAGTCAATTTCAGTAAGGAAGAGACAAGCCTATTCCGGACACCACTGAGTTTCATTTTATAACAAGTTCCTCAATTTGTATTTCTGGTTGAAGGAAACAGATAAGGGTAACATCCAATACTGTAAGTACAGGGGCAGCAATAGGGGTTGCCCAGAAAGTAATTGGCACCTTCAGTTTAATGAAATCCAATATGAATGTTTCAGTTAATTTGCAGTATTTCCCTGTATATTGCTCAGTGCCTGGTGATATAACACAGCCCCACAACACTATCATATCAGGCACAAGTATGGAATCCGTTATCCGGAAACCTGTTATCCAGAAAGCTCCAAATTACAGAAAGGCCCTCTCCCATAGACTCCATTTTATCCAAATCATCCAAATGATTTCCTTTTTCTCTATAATAATAAAACAGTACCTTGTACTTGATCCAAACTAAGATCTATTGGATGCAAAACCAACCTGTTGTGTTTATTTAATGTTTACATGATTTTCTAGTAGACTTAAGGAATAAAGATCTAAATGAACGATCCATTATCTAGAAAGTCCCGGGTGCAATAACTGTATAGGCACACATATTGCTTCAAAAGCTCTATACTGGTTTGATCTGACCATGAAACCTTCTCCCACAACTTAACTGGGTCACTCCTATGCTTTCTGGCAAACTTTGGATGTTCTTTTACATGGTTTTTATGAATATTAGCTTATTTCATGCCACCCTTTCATACAAGTCAGTGAAAGAACAAAAGCATTTCTGTGTATGAGTTAATTGAGAATATTATTGAGAATAAATGCAAATATCCTCTTTCCAAGATAGCAGTTTTTATGACAATTCATCACTCCATAAACTGGTGATCTGTCTTATAAAGGTTTCATACATAAAATAGGATGAACATCATTCCATAACAGACCCATCAGTCGGCTTCTTCAGATGAGTCAGTAGAAAATCATCAGGTTGCAGTATGTGTTGTTACTGCTTTCTTCAGCATTATGACACTATATACAGAGCAAATGCCTACATCCTACAGTAACTATATACTGTCTAGTGTGTTATATAGAATGTAAATATATGTTCCAAGGAGCAGAGAAGGGTGATAGAAGAAATGAAACAGGTGGTGGAGGTGAGTGGGAGGTGTGGAAAGGAGTTTAGAAATGTATATTTTAGCAGCATTATTCCAATTACAGAATTAATGATGACTTTGATCAGCATCTTTCTGCATCTAATTACAAAAGCAAAGTCACACATTTTTAACTACAGGTCACAATTCAGGTCATGTATATAGACACCTGTATCCTCTACTGAACCAAAAGCTTGCTTTCACTTCAATAATAATAATAACATTATTATTACATCCCCTTTATAACACTTAGGGGCAGATTTATCAAAGGTCGAGGTGAGTTTTCGAATTCAAAAAATTCTAATTTCGAGCTATTTTTTGTGTACGTCGACTAGTGAATAGTCCAAATTCGATTCGAATTTGAAGAAAAATCTCAAAATTTGATGTCTCTTTAAAAATTCAACTTCGAGCATTCGCCATCTAAAACCTGCCGAATTGCTATTTTAGCCTATGGAGGACATCCTACAAACTAATTGGAGTCAATTGGTGGACTTTGAAAAATCAAAGTTTGGGGGAAATTTGATCAAATGCGCTATTACTTCGATTCTATCAATCAAATTCAGCCGAATACGGACCTATTCGATCAAAAACTGACCTATTCAGCCAAAAAAAAAACAACTTAATGGTTGATCTTTTATGAATTCAAATTTTGAAGTTTTTCAAATTCGAAATTCGACCCTTGATAAATATGCCGCTTAAAGACAGTTTACCACAATGACAAGGAGTATATTGAAAAATGGATTCCACTAATTTGAAAAATACTTATGAGGACCCCAAAGATACCCAAACCCTTTCACTGTTATTGGGTGGGGGTTACCTGCTCAAGTAGGGTTGCCATCTTTTCTAGAAAAAAAATATGGGCCTTCCTATATTTTTTAAAGCGTTCTTTTTACCTGCCAAATTAGTATAACACCAACCATGTGGCAACTGTATGCTCAACCAAAGAAGTCCATCATACCCACCCTCCACCTTACTTGCCATGAAGGACCTCTTTGGTTAAACATGCAACCCCCTCATGACCCAGCAATGAAATGATCTCATTCTCATCAAACTAGGCCTATAATTATCTACTGCTTAATCGATAAATAACCTACAGAATGAACATCTGCGCAACAATACTCTAAGATTTATTGCAGGCGAAATTATTACACAAGAAAAAACTTTCAGATGACCATTACTAAAATTTAACGACATCTGAGAATTTGATTGCTCTGTCCCAGAGTGTATTGGGAATTTTTGCTCATTGTGGATATTTATAATCTTACAGGCCCTAGGTGGATAAATAGAATGTGGTCTTAATTTTCAACAGGGAAGGTTTGTAGGAAGATTTCTAAAATCTTTTGAAATACACAGTGGCAGATCTGTGGTTGCTTTTGGGTTACTTATGCAACTCAGCAGGGTTGCAGATGGAATCAGTGGCAGGAGAACCAAACTAAGTCTTTGGAGAACACTTCCCTGTATTATCACGTCTTTCAGCAATTCATTGTGCTCTGTGTCACGAAATAATCCACCAGTGATCCAGGAAGAGAAAGTGCATAGTACATTACTTGACACTTGACAAAGAGCACAGCTCGAAACATGTTGTGTTAAAATAAAAAACACAGTTTTTGCAGCAACCCACTGCGTCCGACTGAATTCATCACTCCTTTTCCTACAAGTTATTGTCTTCATTGGACGGAAGCACAGTGAATGAACAGTCTAATTGAATCCGATCGATTTGCCTTGAGTACATTATATATGATGGGGCCAAGTGCAAAAAGTTTGAAGGAGAATAGGTTCTGGCAATGTCAATGTAAGGTCACAAACATAAGATTAAAATGGAAATGTTTATGGTTTTTCAACAGAATAGCAAGTCAACAACAATAATTGCCTAGTTTATGGAGCCATCTCTCCATCTGTGGTTCCTTGCAAACATATATTAAAGGAGTTGTTCACCTTCCAAACACTTAATTCAGTTCAGTTTTCAGATTGTTCACCACAAACAAAAACATTTTTCAATTGCTTTCCATCTTTTATCTTTTACCGTTTTCCCAAAATGTAAGTTTAATGTTCCTGTCTCTAGTATTTAGTCTGGCAGCTCAGTGATCCAGACTAGGAATGAGGCAGGGTCTCGCACACCCTCAGTAACAACGATATGCCCGGTGCGCAATGGCCACCCCACAACAGAGTACAGCAAAGGAATTCCAAAGGCACACAGGACTGTAGGAAATCTTCAATATTTATTTCAAATTGGAATGCGATGCAGCGTTTCGGGGAGTAAAACCCCTTTGACAAAGGGGTTTTACTCCCCGAAACGTTGCATCGCATTCCGCTTTGAAATAAATATTGAAGATTTCCTACAGTCCTGTGTGTCTTTGGAATTCCTTTGCTGAGCTCAGTGATCCAGAAACATTCTGGACTGTTACAATTTGCTACATTTAGTTGATACAATTAGATGATACTGTACATTTCTCAGCAGGTTCTTTGGAATATTAGCAACTATTGTATTAATTCTAACAGCTGCCTTCAATGAAAATCAGGGATTCTGCTCAGCAGGGACAAAGATATCAAATCTATCAACTACATGTATCAATTTAGTCAACGACCCTTCTCCCAGAACTGCTTAAGAGTTCAAGCACACGGGCAGATTGGGGGAGATTTAGACGACTATATCTCCCCAAATCTGCCCATGTACTTGAACCCTTAGAAGGTGAAAAATTAAACTTTACACTTCAATATTAGAAAAACAAATAGAAAATAATTGAAAAAAAGCCTTTATTTCTGGCGAACAATCTGAAACCAACTGAACTGAAAAAAGTGTTTGAAGGTGAACAACCCCTTTAACCTGCTGTAGTGCAATCCCATTGGGTCATAATCTGGCAGTAAAGAGTGAAAACCTGGCCAGCCGTTGACTACAATCAGCATATGTAGGAAGGTCACAGCTCTTCCATTCTGCTTGTGATTTAGACCATTGTAACATGGATAGCCACTTAAGAATACAAATTAAAAATTTGTGTCCAATTTTGGAGCACTGTAAGAAAAAGTTAGGTGCAGGCAATGTAAGTAGAATATTAAAGGGACCTTATATCCCCTTAATGAATCTTGATATGAAGTATAGTTTGTTGGAAAACGTATAACAATACACACTGGTTCAGTAGCCACAAATGATTGTGAGCAAGGACTGGGGAACCTGTCGACTCTTCCAGACTCATGTGCATCTAGTAATCAGGGGCAAAGTATATCCAGGAGTAGGTTTTTGAGGGGGTCGAACCTCCAGACAAATGTATGAAGCCTGTATGCAGAAATAAGTGTAAACGGTTAGCAGTTGCTACGGTGAGAGGCTTAATTGCTGAATGTTCACACTAGGAGTGTGAGAACATCTGCCTATTCAACAAATCTTTGGGATGCTCTGCTTGTTTATGAACTGCTGAGTACAGCTAATACCAATGATTAAATGAATAGTTAATTCCCACTTTCTGTTTCATTGGCCCAGTAATATTCAGCTTCAGCCAGTGTTTCTGAGTTTATGTCTACACCACGTACAAAAATACAGTAGCCCTATGCAATGTCTTGCCAACAAGCAAGAGAAGAACCAGCTGGTGGATCAGTGGTCCATGAGAATTGGTTGCATATTCTTTTATGTTTGCACATGCTTCTTTACCCGAAAAACTCCTACGACCAGTCAACCATTTAATCTGGGGTGTTTAGCCACTTTATTAAAACTAGACTTATCCATCATACAAGCTGTACATGTTCTCTAATTCTTTTATTCCCCATCACCACCAAAAAATAATGTTCAGAATGCATGAATAAGATTAATCCTTCAGTGTGGTGAGGGCTTGTTTTCCTCCTAAATTACCCTTTTTTCAATTTGCTGGATTATGTTCCATATTGGCCAGTTTCGAGTTGATAAGTTAAGAGCTTCCTTACTGTAAAGCAGAGGTTGAGGTCAGTGTAGCGGTCAGAGCCCCGCCTGCTAACAAACCCATTCTTCCTCCTCCGGGCATAACTCAGTCAATGCATCCCTTGCCTTCAGTTAAATATAGGTCATTGGTCTTGCGTAAGAGAGGAGCCGTGCATTCAATCACTGCATGTCTACATGTTTATGAACTGCTTTCTTACCAAAAGGAGGAACCAAAAGAAGAACATGGTTTATTCCCTAATTATTTCACAAAAGCAATGTGGTTGCTAAAGAATAAACACTCCAAGAAAATAAGATGGCTAGCTACAAAGCTAAAGTGAAAACTAAGCCCTTGTTTGCCAGGTATATAAATACTAAATTCCATACACACCAACAAAAATTTTGTTTAGGGGTTCTATCTCCAGACATACCATGCTGGCTTCATACACTGCAAAATGGTTGGACAGGTTGTCTAAGAACTGAGATCTGTTGTCTCTTAGTTGACCCCCTTTTCTAAGAACTCAGACCATTAGAAAACTTTCTGGCTTTTATTTCAATATGCCACAAGTACGCAAGTCACACATTTGTACCAGGTCTAGAAAGCCATAGCAACCAATCAGCAGGTAGTATTTAATGGTTAATCATATCAAAAAAATACATTTTCAGTTGCTATGGGTTACAAGTGTAGTAGGTTATCAGCACCAAAAAATGCAGAACACCCTGAAACATTATAAACTCTTGCTCTTTCCATGCAGTACTCCATGCGGAAAGTTGTGACCCCTGTATCTCCTTCATATAGAAGTCCCAGGGATGCTTATAATGGCATGGAGTATAGGTCTTGAGAAAGACTATAGAGACACCCCAGGAAATCCAGAAAAGATGGGTCCCAACTTGACAAAGAAAAAAAAATCTATGTTAATCAGGGATGTCTAAAATATTATTCTCTTGCCTTTAGCTGTCAGGGGATATTAGTTAAAGCACTAAGGAAGGCTGCAGGTTGGACATTCCTAAATAGTAAATTGAAACTAACAGCTATATTATGGGGCTCCTCTGAGAAATAGTGAGCACTTATCCTCTTTCACCTGGAGCTGTTCTAATAATTTGACACCTTCTGCACAAAAGCCAGTTGTATGAGTTCAGTTACCCCTTAGAGGCCGGCCTTTACATAAACCCACATGGACTCAAGGCTGCTGCCATAATGTACTTATTACAGATGATATTTATAATGAGTTAACCACATTGCTGACTCCGCTAAAAATAAGAAAGAAAAGGAAACAAACAAGAAACCTTATTTCTGCTTTCCATTTCGCTGGGATCTTTAAGGGAAAAAAACAGTTCCTACATTTGAGTATTATGTAACCAGAAAAGCCCTCCTAACTCATTAATAGAGACATATGGATATTGCAGGTGTCTCCCTAAACTGCAGCTAGAGGAAATAAAGAATGAAATGATTACATTTCTGAGCCTTCTAAATACAAAATAACCCTATTTTAAGTAAGACGGCAACTTGTATAACCTACTCATAAGATACCATTGTATCTATTGCATTCTAAAGGTTTCTAAGCAATAGGGGTAATTTACATCGGACAGAAGTGCAAGAGTTCATTCTTATTGCTCAGGGAGCACTTCTGTCCAGGGTCTGGCTGTGTTCTGTACCTTGCATCTGTCCTTACCAGCCTGGCATAGTCTAGAATGTAAATATAGGACCATGATGTTACATAGTTACATATTTACATAGTTAAATTGGGTTGAAAAAAGGCAAAGTCCATCAAGTTCAACCCCTCCAAATGAAAACCCAGCATCCATACACACACACCCCTTCCTACGTTTAATTAAATTCTATATACCCATACCTATACTAACTATAGAGCTTTGTATCACAATAGCCTTTGATATTATGTCTGTCCAAAAAATCATCCAAGCCATTCTTAAAGGCATTAACTGAATCAGCCATCATAACATCACCCGGCAGTGCATTCCACAACCTCACTGTCCTGACTGTGAAGAACCACCTACGTTGCTTCAAATGAAAGTTATTTTCTTCTAGTCTAAAGGGGTGGCCTCTGGTACGGTGATCCACTTTATGGATAAAAAGGTCCCCTGCTATTTGTCTATAATGTTCTCTAATGTACTGTAAAGTGTAATCATGTCCACTCAACCTTTACAGTCTACCTTCATAATTTAAGTCTTCCATCCCTCTAACCCATTTAGTTGCACTTAGTCTCTGCACTCTCTCCAACTCATTTATATCCCTCTTAAGGACTGGAGTCCAAAACTGCACTGCATACTCCAGATGAGCCCATACCAGGGACCTATAAAGAGACATAATTATGTTTTCATCCCTTGAGTTAATGCCCTTTTTTATGCAAGACAGAACTTTATTTGCTTTAGTGGCCACAGAATGACACTGCCCAGAATTAGACAACTTGTTATCTACAAAAACCCCTAGATCCTTCTAATTTAAGGAAACTCCCAACACACTGCCATTTAGTGTATAACTTGCTTTTATATTATTTTTGCCAAAGTGCGTAATCTTGCATTTATCAACATTGAACCTCATTTTCCAGTTTGCTGCCCAGTTTTCCAACTTAGACAAATCACTCTGCAAAGTGGCAGCATCCTGCATGGAACCTACAGTTCTGCACAATTTAGTATCATCTGCAAAAATAGAAACAGTACTTTCAATGCCCACCTCCAGGTCATTAATAAACAAGTTGAAAAGCAAGGGACCTAGTACAGAGCCCTGCGGTACTCCACTAACAACACTGGTCCAATTAGAAAATGTTCAGTTTACCACCACTCTTTGTAGTCTATCTTTTAGCCGGTTCTCTATCCAGGTACAAATACTATGTTCCAGGCCAACATTCCTTAATTTAACCAGTAACCTTTTGTGTGGCACTGTATCAAATGCTTTAGCAAAGTCTAAGTAAATCACATCCACTGCCATCCCAGAATCGAGGTCTCTACTTACCTTCTCATAAAAAGAAATTAAGTTATTCTGGCAAGATCTATTACGCATAAAACCATGCTGGCACAAACTCATAGTATTTTGATTTGCTATGAAGTCCAGTATCTTATCCTTTATTAACCCTTTGAAAAGCTTTCCTACCACTGACGTCAGACTAACTGGCCTATAGTTTTGAGGCTGAAAACGGGATCCTTTTTGAATAGAGGCACCACATTAGCAATTTGCCAGTCTCTCGGCACTATGCCAGATTTCAATGAATCCTGAAAAATTAAGTAGAGAGGTTTGGCAATCACAGAGCTAAGCTCGCTAAGTACCCTGGGATGAATACCATCTGGCCCTGGACCTTTGTTAATCTTAACATGTTCTAGTCTCTTTTGGATTTCCTCATGTGTGAACCATGCATCATTAGTTGTATTACTAGAATTGGGACTATTAAGAAGGAAACCTTCACTTACTGGTTCCTCATTTGTGTAGACAGATGAAAAATATGAGTTCAGCATTGCCTGCATTCCCTATCTAGTTGGTGTTTGAATGACTTGCAAGTTAAGGGAATAGGTGGGAGGGAGGAGTAGGGATGTCTGTGCTCCCCACCTGCCCCTCATGAATACAGCACTGGAGAGCACAGGCAGCATCATAGGGTGAACTTAGGTCTCTATAGAACATTTATATGAGGAACTTGACCTATTCTGATATCCAAATTGTATAGAGGCAGGCTTGATATTTTCAACCACTGGGAAATTATTCATGTATATATGGAGCCAACCATCCATCATAGACTAGTGGGAAAAATTTATGAATGCACTCATGCGTGTACTCTAAAGGGCACGCAATGGAGAGAACATAGTGGTGCAATTCATTAAGCTACATGCGTGCAAACACACTCCTGCTCTTCCAAATGGCTACCAGTTAGTCCATACTGCCTTCAGTTGGACTGTGTTTAAGGGCCAGAACTAGGGATAGGCAAAAGAAGTACACGCCTAGGACATGGGGTGGAGCGCTAGGACTGCAGGTGTGTCTCTCTGCTGCCTACTCTTAAGCTGGCCATAGGCATACAGATATAATCGTATGAATCCTCGATTCGTATGATTTTCGGACCATGAGTGTCCCATCATTTTTCGTGCCATGGCGATCGGTCAGGTTAGAAAATTTCTATCAATAATATCTCTGCATGTATTGCCAATCTGACTATTTTCAGTGGGGGGCTGTCACAAGCTTTTGTCGGACATTAACTTTCGTACAATTGCTGTCAGGGCAGAACATCGTCTGATTTAACCAAAGGTTAGTTGCAGATGGGGACGTCCAATTGTTCATCCAATATTGCAGGTAAAACCTGCACGTCTATGGCCACCTTAACTCTGGCTCTGCAAATCAATATCTACAGGTAAGTGGTTTGCTGGGTGGAAAGTCATGGAGCCGATGTAACTGGAAAGGTGGGAGAGTTGGAGAGCGGAGGTGGCAAGTGGAGAGGTATGAGCAGTCAGAGCATGGAGTGTGGTGGTAGGTGAATGAGAGCTCTACTGTGTGAAACTGTGCTTCTAGAGAACCCTGAAGCTGCTACCACCAGCACAGTCCTGGTCAGGGACGATTCTGTGCCGCTGTAGTGGCTCCTGCAATACCACCTCCACCCTTGCTCCCCATCGCTTACTGCTCTTGCGCAGGAGCAGGTCCAGGGAGGGCTGCATTACTAGTGCAGGGAACGCACTTTGCACTAGAAGAGGAAAGAGCAAAGGGCCAGACTCAACAAGCCAAGACATCTGCAGACCTGCAACCGGACCTTATGTTAGTACATAAAAGGACAAGGATTAAGTCTACTAGTACATTTAGATATTTGATCTGTTATGAAAGGAACCTGCAATTCCTTCCACTTTAAATTAAGGAAGATTAAGAAAAGTTGATCATGCAGGGCAGTGCCCAGAATCATGTAGAGCACAAATGATTCATTTTTATATACACCCCATTTTATAGAAATGACCTGCTGGTAAGTCTATAAAGTAAGAGGGTTATAGGAAGGGATAGGGTGGAGCCATTACTGACCAGAAAAACATATTTCGTGACAGCTGAACAGAATAAAAAAATGACAATTTATTAGCTGGGGGGGGAGATGTGTTTAGTGGAACAGGAATAAACAGAAGTAGCAGAGAGCTGCCCAGTGAGCTGGGATGCTTACAAACATATATATATATATATATATATACATATATATATATATGTGTGTGTGTGTGTGTGTGATACTCGGCTTGAGCAAGAACAGGCAAAGGCTTGCTGTGGTTTGTACTCATGTGATTGTTGGAGAAAGAATTGAGGATGTGAGGAGTGCAGGGGTGGGGCAAAGGGATTGTATTCATAAACATTATCCAAGCAGCGCCCCACAGGCTGATATCACAGGGGTGAAATATATTCAATAAAGTCAATTTATTGGGAAAAAGTGACATCTTACACATGCAACAAGAGGACAGGTTTGGGGTATGTCAATGTGATTGCTATCAGTTGCATGTGTACAACAGGGGGTGCATTATTATGTATCTTAGAATACATAATTCAATGAGTTATGTGCCAAGTGAGATCAATAAACCCTGCTAATAACTGTTGAGGTTCATAAGGATATATTTACCAGGCTATTTAGGCCTTTGTTATATAATACAGATGATATTGAATCATCCTTCCAAGTGCTACCCGAAGGCATGGGCTCCATTGCCCAAGTGTCCCAGGCACCACCCGCTGACAGCTTGAGCGGGAGGGTCCCCCTTCGCTAAAGCTAGGGAGGGCCCACCATCGCCTCCCCCCAAAGGGGTTTGGGGTCGCTTGGACTCCCCTTCGCCGAAGCTAGGGGGAGTCTACCCTATGTTCTGCCAAAGCTTTCCCCAGGGCGTGTCATGGCCTGGGGTCCAGCCAAAGGAACTAGGACACCCATCCAGGGTGCTCAAACCAGGCACAAAAAAGGTGCTGGAGAGTGCAGTGCAATGCCATTGATTGCCTTGTGGCGGCCGGCAAAAAGAAAGAAGAGGAAAGGAGTAGTGCAGAGATTTCCCCCCTAGCCAAGCAGCCGGGGATATGGGAAGTGAAGCAAGATTAAGCGTGGGTGTGTATTATGTAAGACCCAAAAAAAGTGGATCAAGCACTTCTCCATATAGGATCACTGCGCATCGCTTTGGTCAAGCTTCCACTTCATCAGCCTATACCAGAGGATCAAGCGTATCTGACTACACATGATCTTAGTGGCCCAAAGACCAAGGGGCAGATTTACTAAGGTTCGAGTGAATTTTCGAAGTACAAAAGGTTCGAATTTCGAAGTAATTTTTTGAATACTTCGACCATCGAATAGGATACTACAACTTCGAATTTACTTCGATTCGAAGTAAAAATCGTTCGACTATTCGACCATTCGATAATCAAAGTACTGTCTCTTTAAAAAAACTTTGACTTCAATTCTTCGCCAACTTAAACCTGCCAAAGTGCTATGTTTCCAGAGCAATTTTCAAAGTTTTTTATATTCGAAGGAAAATCGCACGATAAAATCGTTTGAATCGTACGATTCGAAGTACAATCTGAGTACGATCGTACGAACTTACTACGATCGTACGATGAATACGAATGTTGGAGGATTCTATTCGATAGTCGAATTTCGAAATATTTTCCACTTCGAAATTCGACCGTTGATAAATCTGCCCCCAAGTGTTTCCACTTCCTCACATAGGATCATAAGAAGGCACTACACTTGATCTTAGCCAAAAGGCCAAGAAGCGATATATAATACAGATATATATATATATATATATATATATAGATATAGATATATATATGTGTGTTTATGTAATTATGTAACTAACTAACTATGTAACTATGTATATGTTAAACATATACTGTACATACACATTATGCACTTTACTCTGCTAACTGTGCAGCCCAGAGTTTTAGGGAGAGGTAAAGTATCAGGTACCATAATTAGGGAGAGTCATTTAGCAGCACCTTATTTTATATCGTATAATTATATAATATACATATGCTAACCAGACGATGAAAGAAATGTACTTTATGCTAACATGTATAATTAGAACTAGCCGAGTGCCAACTGTGAAAAGATGGAGAGAAATAATTTTGGCTTCTTAACTAGACAAAGGCAACGCCAGGCCCAGTTAAAGATGCCCCAGTAGCTCTACTTCTACCAGGGCCAGATTTATATATACAATACCACTAGACTGGGACCTCTTGTTACCCCTCTTGTTACCCCTCTATGCACACGTATGCACAAGCCTTATTTATTTGGGTCCGGAGTGTGGGGATTGGCAAGTGGGAGATTTTAAAAAATTTCCCATATGCTTCCTATCCCATTGCAATGCTGCTTGGTGGTATGCAGCCCCTAAAACGCTGCCGCCCCTCTTAAAACTAGGCCATAGGCCCAGGGCTTTGTGGCCTTTCCACAAATCGGGGCCTGCCTTCTTTTCTGATTCACTGTCACTTACCTGAGCTTAGGGACCGACTCACTCAAGTGCTAATTGATTCATATTACTTTTCAGAGCATTCTGCCTCTGAATTTAATAATAGGCCCTGTAGCATCATCTTCTATGACAGAAAACCTCTTTCTTATGCTGCTTGAGGATTTCTGATGACACCTACACCTAGCTTCTCAACAGCAGCTCAAGGCACACTAAGCAAGTGCAACGTCACTGCCATAGGACTTATGGCCTAACCAGATCAAAGATGGCAAGCTCCTAAGGACAGCTTTAAGGGCATAGATTTTTACTGTTATAGGGCTGTTCAACCTCTACTGGTACAGTGAGTTTAGTATATGAAATACTGTACATCTTTTATATCCGTATTCACTTTTAGGCTTATATCTTCGACTTTTTTATAAACAAACCTCCAAGCTGCTGTGCTGAGTTGTATCAGCTCAAGCCCCATTTTGAGCCCTATATTGTTGTGTCAGCCTTACAGCCAAGTTTCCAGAATATCTATGACAGTAAATAAGTATTGTTCACCCACATGTCACCCTGACTATTAAACTGGCCTTTTAAGCATCTCTATTAGTGATGGGCGAATAAATTGGCCAGTCACAAATTTGCAGTGAATTTCCACGTTTTGCCGCAAGCGAATTAATTGGCGAAACTGCGGCGACAATTCGCCTGCGAAAATAACCCAATAGTCAAAAAAAAATTACAAATTGTCACGTGTCAAAATTATTCGGACACCCATTGACTTTAATGCATTTGGACCAAATAGTTGCGCGCATAAAAATTGGGCATTGACTTCAATGCGGTTCACAAATTTTTGGGCGTTTCGTGAATTTCTGTTTAAGTTTGCTAATTTTTTGTTGAAGTGAAATGTCATAGATTCGACCATCACTAATCTCTATCTATATATATATATATATATAAATAACAAAAAGAACCGCACTCACAGGACTTGATTTGGTGCAAATAAAGTGGTTTTATTCCGACGTTTCGGCTCTGACACTCGAGCCTTCTTCAGGAAATGGTTCATAGATGAGTCATAGAAATATGCCTTGCTGGTTGATGCCAAAAACAAACTATCTCACTCTCTATCTCACTATCTATCTATCTAGCTATTTATCTATCTATGGTACATTTTTGGCACCAACCAGCAAGGCATATTTCTAGGACCTACCACCACCACCCAGTAGTATCTTAGGTTGAGTAGGGTACTGGTACGGCCCCTGCATGGGTCTACACCTCTTATAGTTATAGTTCTGGGGGGGGGGGGAGAGAGAGAAATTCATCAGCCCAACAAAAGATTTGCTTAAAGGCCCATGTGTGCTATGAGCTATAGAACAAAAAACTGGCCATGAATGAATTACAGAATGAAAGTAAATAATACTTTCCCAGTGTTGTGAGCTAAACCCTGTGTTCAACTAAAAACCAACACCTTTCATTCTGCCAAGCATGCCAGTTTAAAAGGAGAATTGTAATTTATTTTGACACATAGATATTTTATAAGCTGATTAACTGACATATTTACAGTTTCACATTAATAATATCAATAATCGCTTTTCTCCAGAACGGTTCCCATATAATTTTAGCTTATAATGCACCTTGAATTGGGTAACTCCTTGCTGAAGGATACGTGCTACTGAAAGCCAGATACCTGAAGAATAAGAAGTATGAGAAGTTGTGAAATCATCCCAAACTGTGTTCCAATATGTTGTAACATCTAGTAAAGGCACATTGAGTCATCTCTTTAAACTTTAGCCCTATGGTAAATGGAGATAATTTGGGCATTTTGCCTGCCATGTTCTCTAAAACAGCTGAAATCACTCTCTGGGCAATTACTGTGATGCCAGCACAAGTTTTTGAGGCTGCAGTTGGATGACAAATAACAGACTAGCACCAATAAATCGGGCACGAATGCAGTTAACGATACCATGCACATTGAAAGCCTGAAGCAACTGCAAATCATTTTTCCACTTTTCTAATGGAATTCTGGTAGAAACCATTGCATTTTGGTTAAATTCACATGCCAACTTGTGTATAAATTTTGCACATTGCCCTGCATTCACAAATGAGCAGCATTTTTTTTTCCATTTGGAAGTTGTCTGTTCTCAAGCAAACGAAGATGAACTGATATATCAAATGATAACCGCAGTAATCAGCGAGAAATCAGTATTCTAAGGCAGATATCACAGCGAAAGCAAGCTTCTGATTGGTTGCTTCAGGTTACTGCACTGCACATAAGGCCTTCAATAGAGAAAGCATACCAAAGAGAATAAAGAAAGGATCAGCATCAATTGTTTTGGTTCAATAAATTTGAAAGTGGTAGAAACTAGAAGGGTATAAGTTGTGCCTGAAAGGCAGCTAGGCTATTTTTGGGTCTTTTGTCATCACGTAAAAAAGGCACCAACGTGTTTTCAACAACATAAATCTGTATTTTCTGCTTTCTTAATCCTTGTTTTCTTAGCTAGAGCCTCCGCATATATTTATTCGTCTAAGGAATGTCATAAATATAGCTAATCTGTCCTGCATACCTACGGAGCTAACCGTCATGCTCTGGGGCAAAACGTGGCGTGCAGCTTGTTTAAAAACAGGTGTTGTCCTCAACTTCCCCTTGGTGGGACAGGATGGCCAGCAGTGCCTTGGTTCTACCTCTGGCAGCACAGAAAGGGGATTTCAGTGCAAATAAATCAGGAGATGTAAAGCAAAAGCAGGATGTACTATGGGATTCTTTTGCCTTAGATCTCCCCTAATAATTGAGACCATCCTAAACCACCAGACCACATTAAAGATACTATTTCTGTGCATGCCAGCAGTGGAAAGTGACCAGATAATATTAAAAAAAAAGTAGGATGAGGTAAGCAGGTCACAGGATTAAAGCTCGGATTAGCTGCCTGACCCCCTCCCATCACCACCAGCAGCACCACATCATTTGGTCCACTGGAAACCTGCTAGAAAACTCAGTGTCTTGTGTTTATTGTGTGTATTCTGGGATAGTGCTCATGATGTGACTCATAAATGTACATGCCAACTTCCGAAAAAAACAGACATGCTCTGGACTGGATCCCAAAATTTGGGGTCTCCAAAACATGATCTCCTACTGCAGCTGAGCAACTGTGAGATTCTGAACAACCAATTCCTAAAGCAAATATGGTCCTCTCTGAGTCTAAGGAGAGCATCATAAGGTATGATTTTGGTTGCCCATTGTGATATTACACTAGTACTACTCAGTGTAGATGTGATATCAGATCTGCCTACCACGAAGATTCCTCCTGAGGGAAGGCATTATTAGTTGTGGGCTAGACATCTTAGCAGAAGAGCTTTGCAGGAGGTTTTAGTAAGAGTGAACCTAGGATTAAGTGCAATAGAAAAATGAAATAAATGTGTTGTTTTTGATAGGATTTCATAATTGCCTGGTTATTTCTCTAGTCTCCCAGTTTTATTGGTCGTGGCAAAATCCCCAGGGTGAATGAACCTTCAGGCTGTGGTCACGAAGATCAGCTTCCCATGTTAATGACCAGTTGTTCCTCTTTGTGAAGCATGGGAACTGCCAAGTCCTTGAAAGATTTAGCCACCAAGCACCACTGTAGGATAATTGCAATTGAATGCTCTCTAAACTATGGTTTTCACAAATTATCTGGTCATACAGTATGCAAGTCATACCAATCTGGTTGGCTATGAGCTAGAAGGTGCAGTCAGCAGTACAACAGCCTCAATTTGCCAGTGCACCATATTCCATTGTAACCTTAAATTTCATGTAATCTTAGCTGAAAGTATTTTTCTACAAAGTTTCCTGGGATAAAAGCACTAACTGTGTCACTTTAAGATAGTTTTTCCATCCAGTTACCTGATTGTGTAGGTGTTCCTATGGGTGAGTATATTCAAGTTGGTGCAACCCTTGAGTAGGCTTCAAGGCAGGGCTAGGTCATAAGAGGTAACCAGATGGGAGAGCAACCTAGGAATTGCGAAATCTCTCTCAAGTGGAAATGTTTCATCTCTCTCTCCTTTATGAGGGTATATGGGGTGAGGTTCAACGAGAAAGGAACATACCATAAATTTTTTTTCGCCAATTCCAACTGTCAGCTTAGAGGAATAATAAAAACAACAATAAAAAATGCATTTCTCCATTTCAAACGTTCCCAGCTGACCTGCAGGATACAGGGGCAGGGGGTCAAGATGGGTAGAAAAGTAGTTCTTGCCACTGGATCCCAGGAGGAAAACACAGCTGGGCTTGTGGTAAAACGCCGCCACTCAGCATTTTCCCCCCTAAAAATAGCCTAGTGCAAAAATAACTTATTTTTTCAATGTGTTCAGAAAAGCATGTTTTGCATTTAACCTTACAAATTACAGCATGTTTATACTGCTTGGGTCCTGCTTCTGATTGGACGAGACCTTGTATTTATCAACATCTACATGGTGCAGGGCCTTTGAACACAGGAGGAACGATTACCCAACTGGGTTCTGTTCACGGAATACGTTACACTTTTACAGGATGATCTGACCATTAATATCCATGGATGATTTTTTTTTGTAGACATTAAAAAGAAACTTAAAGGTAAACTTTACTCATAAACAATGCAGGTCTCTTCTACTTGTATGGGCCATTGCATTGGATGAACCTAAATAGAAAAACTTCCATCTTCAGAACTAAGTTCCACCCATTAAGCCTCGCCAGGCTTTTTCAGGCGACTGTTGAAAAGCGCATCGCCTCGTGTGGTTAGCACAGGCGTTTTTACATAGGCGCCCATACAAAACTGTCGCCTGCGCCGGTCGCGGCGACTGTCACGGCGCTTTGTCACCGCGACCGAAAACGCGTCGCTATCTCCCCGTGTGGACTAGCCCTAAGAACTCTCTATTTTAGAATTTCCACTTATCTAGATTTAGGCTACTTCCCTATTTCGAGACATTCTGCACAATATGTGGTTTCTGAGTTAAAAAGCCCATCTCCTTCCAGGCATAAATGACTGTAGGTGTGCTAGGCTTGGGTTCACACTTCATACTGTGTGTCTGGTCATACTTCGCAGTGTCTGGTTTCATTGCTTGTTATGAAAAAGAACTGGAAAATATCTAGAAAGCATCTTTCATATGTCACCTGCCACACTTCATAGACTAAAAGCACCTGCTTAAATTGCAATGGAAGCTGTGGTTCCCTCTTGGGGATCAATAAAAGCATGCTTATATCTCAATTGGAGAACTGAACAATATAATAACTTGTACAGTCCATAAACTGCACCATGATGGCAAACATAGCGGTCACTGGTTTTACAAGGGGTGCAATTAAAGTGATAAAACATGTTCCTGATTTCTAAAGGACATGGCATGATTACCCTGTTGAAAATGGCTGCAAACAAAACTCTCTAAATTAGGCACAACTCTTAGCCTACACAGAAGATACTACAGGGATATTTACCATGTGCAAGGCAGGGTGCAAAGTGCAAAAACCATACATAATCTGGCATATTTTTGCATCTCGCACCCTGCTTTGAATGCTAAATTACATCAGAGGTTTCCATGCTTGCACAAAGACCTGCAGCAATGTATTAATGAGTGGCGGGAGGCACATAGATTTTCAATCTGGTGTGAGATACAGAATGGAACACTGCCCCGGTCACAAGTCAAGTGTGAATCAGCACTAAGTGGTCCACTTTTGCACCCTTTAGCACTTCTGGACTGACAGGAGAGGGGGTTAAATATGGCTTCTTATAATTCTATGCCAAATGTAAGGATAACAATGTGTGTCGACAACATACCAGCAACCTCATACAAGGGCAGTTGTGGACACCCACATTGTACCAGTGGAGCAATTATACTCTGTGCCAGTTCATCTCTATCATACAAGTTCTAGAATCATAGACAGTACCATTTCCCACAAAATGCCTTCTTCTAAGCTAGTCCACTAGTATATAGTATATAGTATACAGTATATAAGCCTGCTGAAAGGCATTTACTTGGCGAGTGACATATGCCCCAAAATTTATTTCTGCAGAAGCTTTTGAATAAAGATGTCACATTCCCTCCTTAAACTTCTCTAAAGGGGAAGTTATCTGTATCTGAGAATCTGTGCAACTTCCCAAAACATGACAAAAGGGGAAGATGGTCACAGATTTAAATATCTACATATTCTTTTCTGGTAACACATTTTTTTAACTGTTAAGCAGAAAGAGAGCAATGATCTTGTCTTATTTAGATTCCATGTCTCCACTGGCTGAGATAGCGCTTGTGTATATAAACTCTGTAACCAATAAAAGGGTTACTGCCGGGAACAGGTCATTTAATCAGCTCTTCTGAATGTCAACTTAAAAAAGGTTATTCACCTTTAAAGGAGAAACAAACCCTTGCTAGCAAAATCCCCTACCCCCCTACCCTACATAGAATCTCACCCTGCCCCCCCCCCAGCCTAGGTGGTAGCTTTGCTAAATGCCCCTAACTTTTCTTATCCCTCAGTTCATATTCTGTCCAGCGGAATTCAAGGGTGCCATCTTCAGCCGCTTCGGTAATCTTTGGGTCTTCTTCCAGCTCTTTGCCAATTTCCATGACTTTCGGCACATGCGCTGTTATCGCGAAACAGAAAATTGCACATGCGCTCATACGGCACTTACTTCCCGGAGATTACGGAAGAGAAGAAGATGGCTGCTGTGAACTCTGCTGGACAGAATCTGCACTGAGGGGTAAATAAAGAGTTAGGGGCATTAGCAAAAGTACCACCTAGGCTGGGGGGAGCAGGGCAGGTGGTCTATGTAGGGAAGGGAAGTAGGGAATTTTAGTAGCAAGGGTTTACGTCTCCTTTAAGTTAACTTTCCGTATGTTGTAGAATGGCCAGTTCTTAGCAACTTTTTAACGGATCATATTTTAAAAACAGTTGTAAAATTATTTTTGGGGATTGCCTCGAAAAGGGTACACCATCCACCTTGACCAAAGCCTGCACAATTGGCACATACAAAAAAAACACGCCCAACCCGGACCTGCAACCCGTACCCGCCATCCCGCAATAACCCTTGCCCAGACCTGCAAATTGACCTGCACCTGCAAGGGTTGACTCGGCACCCATTGTGGACCAGATGTAATATCACTTCTGAGGCAAATCAACCAGGTAATGGAAAATAATTGCAACAGTGGGGTGGATGACTAGACCCGCAGCTGAACCGGATACCCAGACAGGGTACCCACAGACCACACGCCTGGTTGGTATATCAGGAGCTTTCTACCACAAAGGCCCAGACCTAGGGCGGCAAAATTTTAGGGGCGGCATGCAGCCCATTCGCATCCCTAAGGAGCACTGAAGACTCAAAGCTCCCAGTGCTCCTGTTCTTGAGAGTGCGCTCGCGTGCACAGGGAGGGTGTGTGCGCTACAGAACCGGTGCTAGGACCATGCATCCTTGGGAGGAGGGGGGCGTGCACAGGTCAGCCATCAGGGGTGGACAGGGGGTAGAGTTGTAGGGGGGCCCGAGGGTAAGGGGGGCCTGCCACACTTACTTGATTAGCCGGGCCCCGCATCTTTCTTAGAGCTGCTGACTTCGGGAAGGCATGGACGTTTAAGGGGCCCTGGCCACCAATTTTCTTATAATGTGGGGAGGGCCTGGCCACCAATTTTGGCCACCAATTTTTTTTCTCATGTGGGGTCCTAGCCACCAATATGTTTTAATGGGGGGGCCGTGGCCACCAATATCTTTATATTTTTTATTAACATGTGGGAACCCTAGCCACCAATATTTTTTTTGTTTTTTTACTGTGTGGTGGGGAGGGCGGACCTGTAGGTGAGGCTTGCGGTGGGCGCAGCCCAGGGGGCCCAGGAAATTTTGTCGTATGGGGCCCTGCAATTTCTGATGGCGGTCCTGGGCGTGCATGCAAGATTTGGCCGGTGCTGGGACCATGTGTTCTTGGGGTGACGCATCACGAAATCCGGCCCTGTCTCTACTCTGAAGTCATTAAGCAGAGAAAGGCACATGAGTTATAGTGTATGTGTGTCCAGACCTCTACATTTCTTCTTCTCCTTATGAGTGCTAGTTATTCAAGGGACTTTGTTTTCACGGTGTATTGTAATTGCGCTTGCCGGTTGTCAACTGTAACAATGACAGCAGCGGGAAATAAAAATGACATGCTGTCATTACTTTAAGAATGAACTAAAAATCTTGAGACTCAAATTCTGAAGAGACGAGTTTGTCAAACAAACGTTAATTTTTAAACTGACGCAACTTTGTTCTGAGATACAAATAAAGGGAAAAATATGAAAAGGAACAAAGCCAGAGAAATCTCTAATGGTGAGGACACTTGTTTAATGCAATCGCTACAACTGTACGTACATTTGTTCAGCAACAAACTCACTGGGATGATTATTTTGTTTTCCAACTGGACACTGCCCTTGATCTATACAAAGAAGCGGATCCTCAATAAAAATAGAAATGCAAGAGAGAATAAATTTTTTCGCTGTTATCAACTGTCATTTCCTTGTGAGGCAACTTCAGACGACTTAGGAAAATGAAGCGCTCTCAGCTCCATCCCGCCAGTGGGAAGGCAGGGGAGGCAGTTTGGGGAGATTAGTTGCCCAGAAGAAGAGGAGATTTGTCGCCAGGTGACTTATCTCCCTGAATCACAGCGTGTGTCTCTGCCCTAAGTGTACCTTTAAGCAGGGCTGTTTTTAGGTCCTATGCCGCCCTAGGCATCGGACCTAAACATGCCCCCACATCATGCACTCTGACGTAACATGACATGCGTGTTGACATTTTCAGTGGAAGTTACATCAGTGAGCCGTGACATCATTTCCTCGTTCTGTCATGGACCCTACCCCTCAGCTCTGTCACTGGATTTCCTATGGAAATCCATGGCGGAGGGTGGGGAGGGTTTTTTAAAAAAAAAAATGAAAAAAAAGAGGCACCCCGAGGGCTGCCATAAAATCGTGCCGCCCTAGGCCCAGGCCTTGGGGGCCAATATATAAATACAGCCCTGCCTTTAAGTAATCTAGTCATTTAGATTGTAAGCTCTATGGGACAGATGCTCCATTTCCTCATGTGTTTCTCAACATAGTTACATCAGTTAAATAAGGTTGAAAAAAGACCAAAGTCCATCAAGTTCAACCCCTCCAAATGAAAACCCAGCATCCATACACACACCCCTCCCTACTTTCACATAAATTCTATATACCCATATCTATACTAACTATAGAGTTTAGTAGCACAATAGCCTTTGATGTTATGTCTGACCAAGAAATTATCCAATCCATTCATAAAGGCATTAACTGAATCAGCCATCACAACATCACCCGGCAGTGCATTCCACAACCTCACTGTCCTCACTGTGAAGAACCCCCTTATGTTGCTTCCAGGCCCGGATTTGTGGAAAGGCCACCTAGGCCCAGGCCTAGGGCGGCAGGATTTTAGGGGGGCGGCATGCTGCCCAACCACACCCACATTGGTTCAAAAACACAGGATATGCGCTGGAGATACAATAATTTTTTTAATTTCCCGTGCGCCAATCCTCATTGCTCCTCTCCGCCTGGAGGGGACAGGGGCGAAGAACGGTAGTGGGCCTAGGGGCGCCCACTATATAAATTCCGCCCTGGTTGCTTCAAATGAAAGTTCTTTTCTTCTAGTCTAAAGGGGTGGCGTCTGGTACGGTGATCCACTTTATGGGTAAAAAGGTCCCCTGCTATTTGTCTATAATGTCCTCTAATGTACTTGTAAAGTGTAATCATGTGCCTTTGCAAGCGTTTTTTTTCCAGAAAAAAAAAAACAACTTTGACAGTCTACCCTCATAATTGGAGTCTTCCATCCCGCTAACCAGTTTAGTTGCACGTCTCTGCACTCTCTCCAGCTCATTTATATCCCTTTTAAGGACTGGAGTCCAAAACTGCACTGCATACTCCAGGTGAGGCCTTACCAGGGACCTATAAAGAGGCAAAATTATGTTTTCATCCCTTGAGTTAATGCCCTTTTTTATGCAACACAGAACTTTATTTGCTTTAGTGGCCACAGAATGACACTGCCCAGAATTAGACAACTTGTTGTGCGCAATTTGCACAAAGAACATCTGTATGGCATGGTGATGAGAAAGAAGCCCATTCTGCACTCACGCTACAAACAGAGTCGCTTGTTGTATGCAAAAGCTCATTTAGACAAGCCACAGTCATTTTGGAACAAATTGCTTTGGACTGATGAGACAAAAATTTAGTTATTTGGTCATAACAACAAGCGATTTGCATGGCGGAAGAAGAACACCACATTCCAAGAAAAACACCTGCTACCTACTGTCAAATTTGGTGGAGGTTCCATCATGCTGTGGGGCGTGTCACTAGTTCAGGGACTGGGGCCCTTGTTTAAGTCGAGGGTCGGATGAATTCAACCGCGATATCAACAAATTCTTCAGGATAATGTTCAATCATCAGTCGCAAAGTTACACAGGGGTTGGATATTCCAACAAGACAATGACCCTAAACACACTTGGAAATCTACAAAGGCATTTATGCAGAGGGAGAAGTACAATGGCCGTCACAGTCCCCTGACTTAAATATCATGGAAACTCTATGGGATGATTTGAAGCAGACTGTCCATGCTCTGCAGCCATCAAATTTAACTGAACTGAAGAGATTTTGTATGGACGAATGGTCAAAAATAAAGAGAAGACCCTCACATTTAAAGGGTCTTTCTAAAGGGGTGGGTCAAATAAGGACAGGGCTTCCATTGGGGATATAGGGGGTTCTGCAGTCAGGAGTCCAATTGAAGAGGAAGCACCCAAGACATATAAAAGTACAATTTACAAGTCTCAAAGAGGGTTCAGCTTGTAGGACAGTTGGTGGAATTTGGTTGGATCATGGGCATAATGGGACACGTCTGAGGTAGATGAGTGGTGTGATACTTGTCGTCAGGGCCCTAATACCAGAGCCCAGGTAAGAAATGTATTAATATTTGGGAGGGCTGCTCAGTATGGGGCCCATGATTCCTAATGGTGGCCCTGGGTAAGGTTACATGTTGCGTAATCAACACTTTCTATTTCCAACTAGGAAAGAGATAGCCCAGCAGCACTCTGTATTTTGGTGATCAACCAACAATATAACAAGCAAAACTGCCCTGCCCAGACACCTGTCTGGAACAATGTTGGAAAGGTTCTAGTAATTACACATTAATTCAATGAGGTTCATTATAGAGGGTTTCATCCCTTTCACTTTACCATACTGGTAAGTGCCCAAAAAGTGTTGTTGATTTACAATGGCCAGAACCTAAGGAACTTCAGTTCAATAACTAAAGAACATAATATACAACCTCCTTGGCCCAGAAAGAACCAAAAGTAATGGAAGAATTGGATTATGATAGAGAGAGCAGTAAATGAGAAGGCAGTAATCTCTACCTTTTATTTCCAGTATTTTTGCAAAGAATTCCTTTTTTCCACACCCAAATTGCAATATATGTGAGTTATGTTGAAATTCTTATTTTCAGCAATTATTGGCAAATTGTGGATTTTTTTCTTTGTGAATATTACATACAGAAAGCATAAACCACAGATTTCCAATGGTCTGGGGATGGGCAAGTACTTACACTAGGAGTGGTCAATTATACAACTGAGCTAAAGTGATTCATACATGTAGGGGCAGATTTATCAAAAAATCTAATTTGATTTTTTCCACAACTAAAAATTTTTTTGCACCCAAACACATTTGAGTTATATTTTCGAAAACTCTGGTCTGGTATTTATTCTATGGCTGGTGTTTATTAAACAAATCTACTCAGCAAAAAAAAATTTGAACGTAAAAATTTGCCGGTAAGGTCATGTAGAAGTCAATAAGAGTTGTCCAAGGCAGAGCTCACATTTTTTTGGTTGATTTGAGGGTTTTTATCAGCAATTTGAGTTTTTTGGACATAAACCTGATCAATTCGAGCAATTTGAGTTTTTTGGGACATGAAGTCATTAAAGTCCAAATCCAAACAACTTGAAAAAATGGGAGTTGTTTTTTTACTATAAAATCCGAATTTTTAGTGGAAAGAAAAAACTCAAATTTTTCGAGATTTATTATAACCCGAAGATACAAAAAGTCTGAATCCAAAAATACTCCATCTTCAACCTGTCGAGGATATTATGATATGTCGGGCTTTTCAAATGATTCCACGAAAAATTCTGACTTTTTGGGCTTCAAATCCGAAAAATTTCTGATTTTTCGCACGACAATTGGAAACAGTTGCAGTTTTCGTGGAACAATCCGAAAAATTTGTGGTTTTTCCCAATCAGATTTTTTTCGTCGTTTTTTTAATGATAAATTAGTGTAAAACGTTGATTCTAGTTTGGTCGGTTGTTGTTTTTTTTTTTATCTTAAAATAGAAAAAAAATTCGGACTTTGACAAATAACCCCCTAAGTGTTACATAGAGATCAGTAATAATAGACGTATACGACTCATGAACAGGTTGATACAGAATAAAAAACCAGAGATGTAAGTGCCTTGAGAAAGGACAAGTTAAAGTGTACATTCAGATGAAACTGATCCACACACAGAGCAAACTGCAGTGTATATAGCATAGTCACAGCAGATTTGACCAACTAAGACTGACAAAGGACAATGCCAGGGGCACAGCACATAATGAAGGAATGACCAGGGGGTCCTGCCAAGGAACAGAACACGGTGGGTGGTACATACAGAAACACAGAGTAATGCTACTCTCCAATTATTACATTACTTTCCACAGATTATATTTCAATAAAGAGTATGACCACCATGCTATCACTGCAGATAAAAACAAGGTCCCCTGCGCTCATTACTGTTGCTCAATCTGTACTACAGGGGATGAAATATACTGCGGATGTTAATACGGGAAGCCCACTAAAATAAGAGAAAGCCTATTCACTGTACATAAGAGCTTCCCCTTCCACAATGAGCAAAGCAAACATATTGCATGTTAAGTGGAAAAACAAACATCATAAAGACACACACACACCAATAGTTAAGATTGAAAAGGGTTAGTTCAGCTATAAATTAAATTAAGGGAGAAGGTGTCCTCACATGAGATCCTTAACCATACCTCCCAACTGTCCTGGGTTTTTATTAAAAAGTCCAGGGTTTCTCTTTGATCTCCTGCACTGTTACAAAGTTTCTGAAACATAATTAAAATAAGAGGTTTTTCTGCAGAGATTCCAGAACACTCTGCGCCTGCACTTAGATACATTTGTAACTTTTTAAAATGAGCAAAGATACAATTATAAATGAAAAAAACCAAATGGAGACTGCTCCAGCTCACTGCTGTTCTCCTGGCCAGGTGCTCAGTCCTCACTGTCCTGCTGTGACCATATAACAAACTCAACAAATGGACAAAGGATTATTGGCAGATTGCTGAAAAAATGCTTTTCAGGAATGTATCCCTTAATCATAGGCTCAAAAGATACAATTATAACTATTTAAGATAAGCAAGTCTCTTGGGAGAAGTGAAACTCACAGCTTAAAGGGCAATTTCACCTTCGTTGGCAAAACTGTTCTTACACATAAAACAAGGCTCCTAAACTCTTTAAACTTTCTTAACCTGCCAAACGGACATGGTAATTAGGGGGTGTGGTCATAAAATGGGCATGGTCAAAAAGAATTGCTACACTACATACAACAGATCTTTTTGTCCCTTTTTCCATTTTTCAAATGTTGCCTTCACTCTTTCTTACATGTATATCCAAGCCTAGATGGGAAATCTTTGGATTCAAGCAAATCCTCCTGCCTGTTAACCAGTAAGGGGATATACCTTGGTGCTTTGGAAACCCAACTAATTATATCTGTGCACACATGTATACATAAATCTGGGCCCAATGTATGTAGCTGCCTGGTATTTTGCCCTAAGTCACTCGTTGTACGGTGTGACCCAATGGAGGACAGTGCTGTATGTCCCAAAACTTTGTGACTTTCCAAACCCTGAAGAAGGCCACACCAAAGAGCCATGTGTCAGGCTGTTGCACCCACTTGTTGTGTTAATTGCTGCAGAAGTTGTTGCCACTCTATGGTGAGCCCAGCACTGGGAATGATGGTTTGTTGGGGGAGCGGAGCTGATAGAGTGTGGGAGAGAAACATCTGCTACGTTTATAGCAGGAGACTGCACTGCGCCGGCCCAGCCTGGTCTCCAAGATGCAAAACTCGCACATGGGATCTGTTTCCAATGCTCCTCATGACAAGACGAGATGAAAGTTCTGCATTTTCTGGATTTTCAAAGGCCCGTCAGACATGTTTGTGGTGCAAATAGTATGTGCCACATAAACAAGGAGCCTGTCCTCTCCTTACCCTTTAGGCTGAAGTTGGGTGGGGGGATTTTAACCCTCTGAATCTGTGACAGTACAATACAATAATGTGTAACTTACCCATTAACCCCTTTGCACATGGAAGGAGAACTTGCTTGACTACCTACCTGCAGAATGGCTGAAAATTCTTTAACCCTTTCTACTTGGTTTTGAGGAGCAAGGCTATAGCTAAGCTCTGAGACCTCAACGATTCAGCGTGAAAAAAAGATCTATGGGTCCTTTAACTGGAAAGGGTTTAAGAGCAGACAAGCTGCCATTAGAGAGTAGGCTTAGGTCAGGACAGCCCTGTGGCTATAAAAGCAGGCATGTTAAGAAGAAAGAAAAAAAAATAGCAACTCCCCCTTGGGGTCTGTGATTGAAGTATGGTGTATATACTAAACTAAAATAATGGACAATCATCAGTCCCTCTTGTTCCGTGGACCCCCTGTCATTCCCTGCCCCTGGATGGCTCTTGAGAGTGACACATATTTATCCCACCTACTATTTATTTGCTTTCCCCTTTATCTCGCTGTGAAGATAACGGTGAGGTCTGGATTTATCAGAAGAAATGAGAGGACCACAAGCCATCCCAAATGTTTGCGGTTTAATGTAGGATTAAGAGCTCAGCTGAACCCCATCATTAAGGTGTATACTGCCCCTACACAGAGCATTACATACACCATTATCTTCATATGGAAGCAATCTTCCTCAGGACAGTATCAGCAGTAGGGTCAAGAATTGTTTTATCAAAGCATTAGTCTGTCAACATTACTAATATTGTTCATAATAGATCTATATAACTGCCTACCATGTTTCATGGGCAGGATAGGCCATTCTAATTCTTGCCAGGTCGTCCAAAATTAGGCCTTTATTATAGGGATGAACGAAACGGCTCAGGTTTGTTTTGCAGAACATGCAAAATTGGAAGTAATGACCATTTTTTCCAGCAAAAAAAACAAAAAAAAAACACATGGTGAAACTTTAATGCAGATTCACAGAAATTTGGCTGTAGATTTGGTGGACACATTTTTTTCCCTGTTTTCCTATATTAGATAAACTCAACACACCACTGCAAGGTGAAAAGCAAACATTGGTGCTACCAAACCAAGTCCTGGCCACATCAAATCCTAAATATCATAACTATGTGACAACCTAATTTTTTCATACAAAGCCATTTTTTTTGGCAATTGGCTTATGCCAGATTCAGTAGATTTTTTCTATAGTACATCTAGTATTTGGCTGAACCCTAAAGTTCTCAGTAATAGACCATAGCTTTTAGGGAGGAACTCCGCGGTGCGGCTCGACCTGACACATCGCCATGCGACAAAACGCATGCAACGTGTCGAATGTTCTGAAGATACAGGAAGTGAAGGAGAAATCGCAGGTAAGAACAACATTTATCCGACTGTCGGATGAAAACACTGCACTTTGCGTTTCAGCCTAAAGTTGGATAAATGTAGTTCCTCCCTTAGGGGGGCACCCTAATAATAAAAGTGCAGACAAGCTATACATTTCCTAAATAAAAAGCAAAGGAAAAAATCCATATTTTGTCTCATTTGGCTATGGCTGATGCCCATCACGAATGACAAATACCTTACCAACGTGTGGCAGACCACCCTCGGCTCGCTCCCTATTTTGGGCCAATTTCTCCAGGAAGACTTAATTAGCTTTTGGGAATAAAACAAAAACACTTGCAAGAGTCAAGTGGGTACATTGTTATTTTTTAATTAGTGGAGAGGGAGCGGTGGCCACAGCTCGAGAGTGTCTGTCTGATAAACACAGCCCAGCACACAGGGTGAATTGTGGTCAGCTCCCACAGCCCATTCAGACTGTTGACTCTGTAGATACCTCACTAAGCGCCTGGAAAAGTCAAAATATCCCAGTGGACACAAACAAGCTGTCATTTGCTTGTAATTAGCAAACACACTTGGCTTCTTCAAACTCAGCCCTTAACCCTTTCCCACCAGATGTCAACTAACTGTCATCAGCAGAGCTGAATCGACGAGAATGAGCCTTGGGCAATGGTGAGTGTAGTGTCAGTATTGCTAGGAAGGGGAAAATGTAAAGTCCTGACATTTTCAGGCCTGGATCTTAATACCAAGACTGATGTTAAAGGTGAACTAAAGCTTAACTAAAGAAGTCGGCTAGAAATGTTGTACATTATGTTTTGGGTTTCTGTACCAGCCCAAAGCAACCACGATAAAGATCTGTGTCTCCAAAGATGCCCCAGTAGCTTCCCATCTTCTTTTCTGCTGATTCACTGTACATGCTCTGTGCTGCTGTCACTTACTGAGCTTAGGGACCCACTCACAATATACAGTACACATAGAATAGAAATGTCACAATAAAAGACTGATCAGTAACACAGATAATACAGATAATTACTACATAGCAGCACAGAAACCAGTGCAATTAGCATCAGAATTTAATAATCAGCCCTGTAGCATCAGCTTTTATTACAGACCAACCTCATTTTCTACTTGATAATTAGCGACGACCCCTAAGCTTAGCTTCTCAACAGCTGCTCAGAGCCCACTGAGCATGTGAGTGTCACAGACACTTTCCAAGATGGTGACCCCCTGTGACAAGTTTGAAGTCCTGGATCATTGCTGCTATTGACAAGCTGAAACTTTAGGCTGGTGCAACGAGGTCATTATATAAAACATGGCATTTTTAACTATATTCATTCTTAGGGCTTAGTTCTCCTTAAAGGAATTATTTTAGCCCTTAGCCAGAAAGTGGTTGCCCTTCAAAGAAATCACATTGCGTAATTATATTCTGTATAGTCATCGAAGGACCAAGAGGTGACCCCTCTGCTTTTTTGTACAACATTTCCTAGCATTGCACCAAATTACCCGGGCCCAGCAATACAAATGACAGCTATAGCTTTATAGCAGGCCCAGACTGGCAATCTGTGGGTTCTGGCAAATGCCAAAGGGGCTGCTGTATGGTTCCATAGAAAGTTACCATAGAGTGGGCTGGTAGGGGGCTGTTTGGGCCTATGTGTACTTTGAATGGCAGAGCTTATTTTGACTCCCAGTCCAGGCCTGCTTTATAGAACCTTTACTTTTAGTATGTTATTGAATGGCCAATTCTAAGCAGCCTTTTAAATGGTCTATTTTTTCAATAGTTTCTGAATTATTTGCCTTCTTCTTCAAATGGGGGTGACCGACCCGATCTAAAAACAAATGCTCATCTTTCTATTCAGGCCTCTCCTATTCGTATCCCAGGCTCTCGTTCAAATCAAGGCATGGTTGCTAGGGTCATTTGGACCAGACTTCAGAAATTACAATCTGGGGAGCTGCTGAATAAAAAGCTAAATAACTCAAAAACCAAAATGAGAAAAAATGAGTACCATCTGCAAATTGTCTCAGAATATCACTCTCTATATCATAATAAAAGTTCATTTAAAGTTGAACATGCCTTTAAAGCCCATCAACATTGTCATTTTCACTTAATCTGAATTTTGATGACATTACTAGGAAGTATGTCTTTATGGCAGAATGCTAAAATGCTGAGAGGGTTTTTGGGGAAATTCATGGATTTGTATTATCTGTTGGTGACCATTTGCAAAGGTAGCCAAATTGCAGACCAGGGCTCAATTTGGCTATCAATGTGCAGGACCAAATTGGGCTGATCCGATTGTAGGTCCTTAGGAACAACAATCAGATCATACACTGCGACCTATAGAGGCCCATCGGGGGGAGGCATTAATGTGCTAATTCAGTCCTTGTCCAACAGGCTTTTTAATTATGCCCAATTGATATCTAGACAATTTTCAGACAAATATTGGTCAGGCAGGACCAATGAAAAGCCCCAGACACTGTCCTGTAAGCAGTTAACTCAATCTGGAAGGACCACACCTGGTTTTTATCAGCCATTTATGGCAACCTTAAGGCTCTGATGTATGCAGTAGACTGGGTGGAGCTTTCCAAAGATAAAAAATATGAACACAGCAGATATACTGCAAATAAATGGCTTCTACGTCAAAGAAACTTGAACATAAATTACAAAAGATCTATAGTTGTGTTGTTTCTTGTGCTAAAGGAACTAAAACAGCTACAACAATAGAAGGGGGTTGTTTACACAGAGCCTATACTCCTATTTAATTTTGCCCATTAAAAACAGGGAGAAGGAGGGGATCAAAGAGGGAAAAAACATTTGGTGATTTATAAATAAAACAAAATATTTTAAAAAATGAAAAAATAGGAACGTCAATGAGAAGGGGACAAAAATAACACAGTCAAACTGATAGCAATAGGAAGCATAAAGATATCTTGTGCTACTTGAGTATATCAGAGAGATAAACAGAAAACAACAAATAGGGGAGAGCAAGAAGACTATAAAGCAAAAATGTTATATCTGGGGATGGGGTGTAGAAAGACTCCCCTTTAAAAAAAGACTCCCCTTAATCCAATATTGCAAACCTGGTGGGTAGTAAGGTACACTGACTAATACTAACAGGGGTCCAGGACGCTCAAGCCCCAGACCTGCAGCTTGTCAGACATGTAGAATTCAGTGGTAAGCTGGCACAAATACTGGACTTCACTCCAAAATAGATACAAATGAAAAGTTTTATTACGCAAAAAGGAATATCTCAGAGGTTGGCCTTACGCGTTTCGTCCTTATGGGCTATGACTAAGTGCCCATAAGGCACAAAACGCGTAAGGCCATCCTCTACAGGGAGGTCAGAAAATTCATGGGGTGTTAGAGGAATATGCTTGGATAAAGGTCAATAAGACTCAAATTATTCTTACTTTCCACCTGTCATAGCACCATATAGATTTTCTTTCTTGGGATAATAAAACTTGCAATCTAACCCTTTGCAGGTTTATAATAACAACATAAGTATGGATAAAACACAGAAAGCATCATAGACAAGAGAGGCCAAACCCGGGCTGATTCATCGGAAGGTTTACTTTCGTGGTTGGTGAGAATCAGTAAGAGAGTTTGCCAGCATCTGATTGAGGGGCAGGAGGGTGCTGGGATCACCGGCTAATTTTGAAGGGCACTGCTATTTCAGCAAACATCTAACTTCAGCAATTTTCAGCAAACTCAGGATTTTGTTGGTTTTAGTGGTCAGCCAGAGGTAAACCTTTCAGATTTCTACTTCAGCAAAGCCTGCGGGCACTAGGAACCAGCCTTGCATGTGAGCACAAAGCATAGCTATATCCCAGGGTCCCTGATGATGAAAAGCAACCACCTAACCACCTAGTTTGTTTATAACTATATTTTATACTATATATATGATTGATTACCAAAAAACATTAGACACTTGTTACATATTTCTTGAAAGACACATGCTTCTCTACTTTGCCCCAGTGCTGTAATTCTCTCTCTTTCTATATGACCTGAATTGCCTTTGTTCTCTTTCATCACAACCGAGAAAATGAATCATTTACCCAAGAAAACTAGAAGAGATATTATAGTGTATGGTTATAGTATCCTATTACCTCAGCCTGCTAAACAGCTATTGGTAATATTGATAAGAAGCACATATTACACCTGACAGATAAAACCCTATGACTGGGAGGAGAAAGAAACCACATTTTTGGTTAGACAACTATAAGAATAATAAAATTCATATTTAATTCCAGGTGAAAGTTTCGATATTCACACATATATATATGACAAGCACTAATAGCCATGCCTTTAGGTTTGCACCAAATCCAGGATTAAGTTCTAAATTGGGTCAAAGCCTGTCAAGATTTTGGTTTACTTAAATCCTTTGTTTCAGTGGAACTGAATCCAAACCAAATTGTGATGTGATTGGAGAAGTGGAGTTAGACAATTTATGTTCCTAGATGGTGCAGATAATATGAATATATAAAATAGTTGGAATAGTTGGAATGAGATTGTGCAGAAGTGGTGCAATCCACAGCAGAGAGCCGCCCACATATGTTTAGGGCTCTTACTGGTTCAAGCATGGCGGATCAGATCATAGAGGTTGGCCTCAAACTATAGCTTTATACTTGAGGCCTTGCACTTTTAAGTGTTGAAGCTTCCCATGTCTGCTTAGTCAAATGTTGACTAAATGAAAATTTCACAAAGTATTAAAAAAAAAGTACTCCCATCTATTAGTAGACCTCAGACACTCATGCGTTCAGTATCTGGCTCTGCTAGGATATACACAGATGGAATTCATTACAGCACAACCTCTGCTTTTGTACTGACCAGTTACATGGAGTATAAGCTCAGTGAGGAGGCGTAAAACATTTGTGCCACAATGAAAAGTTTAAGAAGAATGACAACTGAGGTTTAATATACTGTGTAGCGCTGCAGTAAATTGTGTAAGTATTTTCCTAATGAGGTCTAAGTACCTTCAGCCCCAATGCACCTTCACTGAAGGGAAAGAGAGTAAGTCAAAAGAAAATAAATACCCATATTCTTTAAATTATTTTTAATATGGACTCTGTAACTCCTATCCTTTCATATAACCCTCCCTATAACTCCTCCTATTGCTCCATATAACCCTCCCTATAACAACTCCTATTGTTCCATATAACCTTCCCTATAACTCTTACTATTGCTCCATATAACCCTCCCTATAACTCCTCCTATTGCTCCATATAACCCTCCCTATAACTCCTCCTATTGCTCCATATAACCCTCTCTATAACTCCTCCTATTGCTCCATATAACCCTCCCTATAACTCCTCCTATTACTCCATATAACCCTCCCTATAACTCCTCCTATTGTTCCATATAACCCTCCCTATAACTCCTCCTATTGCTCCATATAACCCTCTCTATAACTCCTCCTATTGCTCCATATAACCCTCCCTATAACTCCTCCTATTGCTCCATATAACCCTCCCTATAACTCCTCCTATTACTCCATATAACCCTCCCTATAACTCCTCCTATTACTCCATATAACCTTCCCTATAACTCCTCCTATTGCTCCATGTAACCCCCCCCCCTATAGCTCTACCTATTGCTCCATATAACCCGCTATAATCCTATAACTCTGCCAAGGGATTTCTACATATAACTGGAGACCACAGAAAAAGACCTTTGGCGTCTTGCATACAGTACAAATTAGCTATCCACATGACCAGTTGGCTAAAGAAACTAAAACAGATAGGAAGGAACCTGGGGCTGCTGCTGCCTGAGGCAGTAGCCCAGATGCTGTCCCCACCCCCCTCCCGATCTGCACTTAAAAATCAGCGTCAGAGGCATCAAAGGATGGCAGCATTGCTAGTGCAAGCACTAGTTGAGCTGAATTTCCGGGTTCTAACAAGTTACAAGAGACAGCTTTTTGCCGCCCCTTGTAACTGGCTGCTCGCTGCCACCTTGCCTCATGGCAGGAGCGGCCCTAAATACAGGTCAGGAAAATAAATAAGTGTTATGCAGCAATAAACACTTTTTGCTACCAGTTCAGAACTCTGGGCCAACATTGGCAGTATGTTGAGGTCCATACAGAAATCCCCCCCCCCTTGTAACACGCAAATACATGTTTGAGTGCAAGCAGGGTCGATGTGCCAATTAGGCAAGTTGAAAAACTCACTTTAAGCAGCAACTCCGAATAGGTTACATGGGGGTGGGGGCAAAAAGCTGCTCCTGGTACCTTTAAGTGTGCTCACCCAATTGCTCCCAGGGCTACTGGCAATTACACTCTCCGCACTAGTGTTGCAGCCTCTCCCTGGACCCCGTGTAAGACAGGTAAGTGGGTCACTGGGTGAGGGGGGTGCATTGCAGGAGCCGCCTCAGGCACCTCAGAAACAGTCCGGCTGCAAGCAGAACATTGTTGCTGCCAGGGGGCACTTTTACATTGCATACGTCTCTACCAGCGAATGGGTTAAGCATTGCAATAAGTGCAGTGGGAGATAAAGACTCCAAACTGATCTCCTGCCAAGGAAAGAGCAATGCATGAAAACATGACAGAATCAGCTGTCTCGTACCATGGCAGGATCATAAATAGTGCAAGGGATAGATCTTATCTCGCTCACACAATTGCTCCCAGGGCTACTGGCAAACATAGGAGCAAGAGGGGGGACAAGGAGGACAGGAGGAACTGGAATAAACAGAGAAGCATTAAAGTGAGAGAATCGGGAAGAGAACGAGTGGGAGATTTTTTTTTTAGAGCTCTGATTAAGGAAACCCAGACAGAACTGCAGCCCTGCCAAGTTTTCTTGTTAAACATGCTCCATAATTTATGCTTTTTGATGTCTATTAAAGTGAATTCTGAGCTCCAGATGTTTGACCATCCCGGCTAGAGGGAAAGGATTAGGACAACAAGAAAGAAAGAAAAGCGCTACATTATCTGCTGCTGGGGAGGGTCACTCCTGCGCCAATGGATGAAGATGTCACATGAGCACAAAATCACCCACCCCCCCCATTTTGATTTGATTAGAGATCTAATCAGTCGGTTTAATTGCATAAAGTTGGTGGGAAAGGGGCCCGGAATTTTAGTTACACAGGGAATAGATAAAAAAAAGAAATGTTTTTGCCCAGCAATGGGAGATCATCTGCCTCACTGTCCAGCTTTACCCAAAGAAAGAAATGTATTTGCACATCGATAAACCTCTCTGTTGGCACTACCCCATCATGGCTCTAACTGTCCCACGCTATGCAGCCACTAGCTTTCCTATACAGTTCTGCATTTCCACACCACCACTCCCTAATCAAGCTGCCAACAATGCCTTACAAACATTACATGAATCTCCATCTTGTTTTCTGTAACCACTCTTCATTCACTTGCCAACCCATCAGCAGCTGCTTGTCTCAGACTGGGGAGACTTGGGTCCAGCAGGGATGACCTTCAGGGGCCCCAACACCCACTTAGGGTGCCCCATCCCAGTTGTCTCTAGACACAATACACTAGCTTCCCTCTTCCGCGGCTAGCATGTACCTTTTACTTGTTGCCAAAATCAGGTGAGTTCAGAAGGAGTGGTAGCAGTTTCCAGCAGGGAGAGGGTCGGACCTAGTTGGGCACACAGGGGTTTTACCCCAGTGTCCCACCAGCCCAATTCAACACTTCCCCCCACTTTACCCAAACCTCTCTCACCACCCAAGTTCCCTCCACTCACACTTTAAAAAACTTAAGAGTAAGCCAGGGTGGTGAAAGAGGGTGTTTTTTGCAGTCATTGTTTTTTGGTATAGTGTACTTTACCACCACCCCTGTCCAAGTTGTGCCCTAGGCAGCTGCCTCTCTAGCCTAACCTAGGTCAATCTGTCTATGTAGTCTACTGTCTGTCTAGGGATTTGTCTAGAGGTGAGAAAGCAACACTACAAAAACAGTAGCTTGGGTTTAGTAAAATAGTGGTAAATCCACCCCAACTGACTCATTTACAAACTCAAGTACAAGTGCCGTCATGCTAAAATGGATGCAAATGTTGCACTTCCATATAGTTGCGCCATTGCGTCTGTCCGAATCATGCATAAGCTAATGAAGCTGAGGAATCCTGCAGCCATCTGAATATGACCATAATTCCAGGGTTCTCAGATCACATGTCAATGCAATTTTAATACATAAGTCAGAAAGAAGTGCTGCCATCCCAGAAGTGTTGTCATCCCCGCTCTGGTTAAAAACCATCAATTTATACATTTGCACGGAGTTCAGAAATGGCCTTTCCAGCCTTACCTAAGCAGCAGTTCCCTCAACCCCCTTCCTTATTCCTCAGCCAGTAGTCCTCTTGTTATGTTATAATTCCCTACATCAGGAGCACCCAACCTTTTTTACCCTTGAGCAACATTCAAATGTAAAAAGAGTTGGAGAGCAACACAAGTATGAGAAAAGTCCCTGAGGGTGCCAAAACAAGGCTGTGATTGGCTATTTGGTAGCTCTATGTGGCAGTTCAATAGGTTTGTATGGAACTAAAGTTGCCTCCAAACCTAGAATTCAAAAATAAGAACCTGCTTTGAGGCCACTGAGAGCAACATCCAGATTGTTGGTAACCAACATGTTGCTCCACTGGTTGGTGATCACTGCCCTACATGATGCTAGCAGGGAGCGTCTTTGTTGTCCAACAAAATGTATAAATCTATAAATGCTTTCCATAGGCATCACATAAGTAGCATCATTGCCCTAACTTGTCTGCGGGTATCCGTTTAGAGGAGATGGACTGTGCATATCGATATACCAGGCAACCTGCCGACATCTTCATTGATAACTAGCTGAGCATGTGGCCAGAGAATCTTTAAAATGAACACAGTACAATATGTGATAACCTGAAATAGTGTGTGTCATGCACAGGGTTGAACTGGAGCAGTGGCATAACTAGATGTTTGAGGGGCCACCAAACTCTCCAGAAGTTGTCCTGTTTACCAATATATATTAAAATTACTCATTAATTAGGGCCTTGTGGGGCCCCCCTGCAGCCACAGGGTCTGCTTCCTCTATAGTTACACTCCTGGACTGGAGCCTTGGTGGCCTACTGGGCTGCAAAAGGAAAGGTCCTCCTGATCCTAGCAGTCCCCGGGGCCCCCTCCAGACCTCCAATTCCTGTACCCGGCGCAAGTGCTGGCGGAGGCCCATGAGGGTTTTTTCTTGGTTTACCGCCAGCCCAGTCCGACTCTGGTCATGCACCAGTAAGTCCCTTATAATCTTTACCATTCCCAGTACCCTAAGCTCTAGGGAGAGGCCGACTGGAAAATTCTCAGAAACGCTACACACAGAATTTAGCCTCCATTATATTCCTAGAACAGTTTCCCTTAATTAACACTATCCCTTTAAAAGTGGCTGAAGCTTTTCAGAAGTGGCATTCCATCTCAGGCTGGAGCGCAGCCAAGGTGCAAAAGTCGCGCCAAGCTCGAGTGCATTCTTGATGTACAGGCCCGGCTCGCTCCCATACCTGTCGAAATCTATATGTATTTTCCTGTACAAAAGGAAACCTTTTACATAGCCCCTCCATCAATCTGTGCCCCAGAGCCCTGAAAACCAGGGACAGTGTGTTCCAGAATGGAGAACGTTTCCTTCCTCGCTTAACCCAATGCTCCTCAAACACACGTGTGCTAGAAATGTTACACGGCATCTGCCATCCACCCACAGGAAATATTTGGACACATGAAGGCATTGCTTGCATTAGTAAGTCAGTTTAGCTGTTAAAGAGTATATATAATTCAGTCCTTCTACATTTAACTACAGTTCCCAGCATCCTCGGTCAGTGGTGGGAATTAAATACCACTCGGTTACAAACGTTTATTGAACTAAACACCAGAAAATATATGACTAATAGCACTGATATGGGTGGGTAATATTTATGAGTTCCACCTGTACAAAAGGCAGTTTACATGGAATGTCCCGCTATCGCATCACATTTCAGTTGTTCTGCCAAGACAGCAAATGTGATTGGCGGATGCCTCTCTAAGGGTGATTAAGGATTGCCAGGTCCAAGAGGTCATGTAGCTTTCTGCTCATTCTGTTCACATACACTTTTTTAGGTCATATGTTGTAGATAAAAGTAAACTGGCAATACATGAATAATATATGGAATAATGTACCCCCTACTGTAATTTATAAGAATTGAAAAAGTTACTGAGGAGTTCTGTGACCATATAAAGGCACAAGGCTACAGGCTGAGTTATACAGGGAACTCTGAGTATCACTCGTGTAGTATAAGGAATAATGTACCCCCTACTGTAACGGATAAGGATATAAGAAGGATATTAGGATATAAGAAGTCACTGAAGGGTTCTGTGACCATATAAATGCACAAAGCTGTAGGCTGAGTTATACAGGGAACTCTGAGTATCACTCATGTATTATAAGGGATAATGTACCCCCTACTGTAAATTATAAGGATATTAGAAGTCACTGAGGAGTTATGTGACCATATAAAGGCACAAGGCTACAGGCTGAGTTATACAGGCAACTCTGAGTATCACTCATGTATTATAAGGGATAATGTACCTCCTACTGTAAATTATAAGGATATTAGAATTCACTGAGGAGTTCTGTGACCATATAAAGGCACAAGACTGCAGGCTGAGTTATACAGGGAACCCTGAGTATCACTCATGTATTATAAGGGATAATGTACCCCCTACTGTAAATTATAAGGATATTAGAAGTCACTGAGCAGTTCTGTGACCATATAAAGGTACAAAGCTGCAGTCTGAGTCTTTGAACATATTCATTCTAGAGCTCGAGTGCTCTTGAACTACACAATGTGCATCGGAATAGAATTCTTCAAAGAAGAATCAACATTTCTGGCATTTTGTAACTTGGTAACAACTTCAAATCCAAGTCATCGGCAGACAATGGGTTAAATGGAGACAACATTAAACATGTCAGCTGCATTCTAGCGAACAAACAACTGTATCTAAGACACTTTTCACTCAACACACACTGCCAAGGAAATGACTATGGAAAAAGCTGTAATACTTTTTATATGAGGTCAGAACCCAGCGTGCAGGAGAGCAGCATTAAAAAGAAAGGAATTTACATGTAGAGAATAATTGCACAGTCATCACTGAGAGGAATTACCCGTTACATGCACCTGAGTGCAGCTACACAGAGCAAAGATCAGGCCATAAAAAGAGAAAACATGAATATTCAGGCTGAATCAGTGGAGCTACGACAGTATCTGCTTCTCTCTGTCTGTACAAAACACAGGTAGAGAGAAGCGCTGTAAACCCAGTGTGTAGCCGACAGTGGATAATCTGCTCCACAGTCTGTGCCTCTGTCTTTTGCCCCCACAGAAATAATAAATCCTACTGGAACCTGCCAATTGCTGGAAGTCTTGTGGCACAGTAGAAGCTCTATAAATACGGCAGATGATAATATTTCACCAACAAACTATTGGTGACTTGCCTTTTACTGCCTGGTTTAATTACTTAATTTACTACGCTACTATGTCTGTGCCATATCAGCAAATTGTAGCAGGCTGCACTATAGTCTGCAGCCTGTTTGACATGAGCCATCAAAAACAATGAAATCTATTTGAGGCCTATAGTGCACTCCTTGGGCAGACTGCATTGATATAATTCCCAGAGCTGTATACTAGTTCTACTGAGCCTTGTCTATATGTCAGACATGCAGCGGTTGCCTATTTACTGGGTAATATACATACATGAAACAAAAACCTGTTGCTTTCAGCAGATACAGAGAACAGACACAAGTTTGTATAAGATCATCAGGTTCTTACCAGGTGCTGAAACCCCAGGCAGGTTGTGGTGCTGTGACTCCTCCAGCCTCTGCCATCATGTGTGTCAGTTGAGTACAGTAATTAACACTTAAAGGTATATGTTGTAGAATGGGATTATTCCCTCTCCCTGACCAAATTACAAAACAGTAATTAATAACAGTGATGGGCAAATAAATTCACCAGGTGCAAATTTGCAGTGAATTTTGCGGGAAATTTGTGGATTTTTTCGTCGAAGCAAAACAAGACAAATTCGCCCATCACTAATTAATAATTTTCTGATACATGGGATTGGGAAGATTTTTCACACATTGACATATTTGCTGTTAATTTATAGGGATATTATAGGGCTACTCTGGTTTTTATGCTTCAGAGGCATCAAGCAACTCCAGGTCAACAAGGGCCTAGCAATCCAGTCCTGACATTCTTACAACCATATTTACCATTACTCTGTGGAGTAGCACAAAGTGCCCAAAGTGTATTGTTATCTTCATAATGGCATGGAGTTAGTGCATGTGTTTTCATTACAGCGTGCCATGTTTTAATTCAGGTTATCAGTCTCCTGGGGAAGGGTTGCTTTTATTATTACCTATTGCCTAATAATTAAGTGGCTGTTAATTACATTGCTACTAATCATTATTTATGAGTGAAACTGGCCTGTTTGGCATTGCAGAAAATTTTGAAAAACGCATAATAATGGCAAAATTTTACCAAATGCATTGGAGTTAAATAGTCGTTTAGGCGTTTTTTTCTGCGCTCCCCTGCGTTCCGCTTTCTTCTGTTCAGCCGCAGGGGAGCGCAGGTGTAAACGCATTCAATTATTGTTAAGGGGGCTGTACTCACACAAACGCATGTAAACACCGAATGCAGGTGGAATGCAACATGCTGCGTCCCACCTGCGTTTGGCTCTTACATGCGTCTGTGTGAGTCAGCCCCCTTAACAATAATTGAGTGTGTTTACTCCTGCGCTCCCCTGCGGCTGGCTGAGGAATGCAGGGGAGCGCAGAAAAAAATGCCCATGTGTAAGAGCCCATGTGTAAGTGGACCCATCACCCAGACATAAAAATCTGTATAATAAAAGTCCTTTTCAAAATAAACATGAAATCCAAATTCAATTTTTTTATTAAAGCGCTCATAGCTGTTGTAAACACATTTAAAAATCTCAGCTGTCAATCAAATATTGTCTGCCCCTCCTCTATGCCTAGGCATAGAGACGGGGCAGACAATTACTTTCACTTTCCATTCAGCACTTCCTAGATGTCACTGCTCTCCACATATTCCCTCGTTCTCTTCACCATTTAATTGTGTAGCCAGGGCATGGGGATGGACATCGTGTCCCCCATTCTGGTGCACAAACAAGATTTAAGATGATTTAAGGCTTGTCTTAATAACAGTGTCCACAAAATGGCTGCTGCCTGCTTGATATAACTATGAATTCCCAGACTGAAGGAAACATGATTCAAATAATTTATATAGTGTAATTAAAGTTCATTTTGCTTGACTAATGTGAAAAAATAGGATTTGGAATATTTTTTTTTGGGTGACGGGTCCCCTTTAATCTTTCCCAAGAACAATCTAATATGGCTTTATGCATGGTATGTACGTGCATAACCTTTATGTTTAGACTGAGTATGACATTAATAAAGAGGATATACAGCCGGGCCCCCTGCAATCCCCTTCATAAAAAATCTTTGCTCCAGATTTGGACATGCACAAGGCTCTGGTGAGCCCCTCGAGGTGGTGCAGGCCTTGATGCAATTGCACCCAGATTTGCAAATCATTGCACAAAACTGAGTTGGGTCGCCATGGCTTTATGCAGCAATGGCAGCAATCGCAGGCTCTACATATATCTATGGGTAGGATATAGACAGGGCATAATCGTCCATATCATGTTCCCTAAATTGTGTGGCATTTAGACACCCCCATATAAATGGATATTATCCTGCATTTCAATAGACACACAACTGAGGGTCATTTAGTAACCCTATGCAAATTTGCATCTGGGGCAGTAGCCTATAGCAACCAATCAGTGATTAGATTTTTTTCCAGTTTGCTGCATGCAGAACAAATGTAAAAGTCTCATTTGTATCCAGGTGCAAACTTATCCTAAGATGGTGCAGTCAACAAAGTGGAGCACAGCTTGAAATGGCCCTATGTAAGTGGCCTGATTTCTATTGAAATGAAATTGCTCCCCTACTGACCCAATATCTTATTAAATAAATGTACTAGTGAAAAATAGAGGGTCAGTGTATTGTGCTGAGGCAGACTTCCTCTAACGGAGTTGGTATCCATGTTTGGTCCCAGAGCTCAACATGTGTGGCAATAACCAATGGGGAGGGTCTGGTGGGGAGGTCTGGGAAAACAAGCAGAGGTTACTTACGTCACTCTATACGCCCACAACATGAAAACATTATGACACAAAACAAGAACTAAAACAATTAAGGAAGAATGTAATTAAAAGCACAAGCATTGTTTAAAATGACCTTTTTTGTGAAAGGCTGTTTCCCATAGACTCCATTACAATCAAATAATCCTTTAATGTATTTTTCAAATTTATTTTTCAAAATGATTTCCTTTTTTTCCTATAATAATAAAACAGTAGCTTGTACTTGATCCAAACGAAAATATAATATATGCTTATTGGAAGCAAAACCAGCCTTTTTGGTTTTATTTAATGTTTACATGATTTTCTAGTAGACTTAAGGTATCGAGATCTAGATTACAGAAATATCTTTTTCCGGAAAGCCTCAGGTCCACAGCATTCTGGATAACAGGTCCCATACCTGGACCATCTTGTTTTATTTAGAATTTTTGTTCTAATGTTCTGGAAACAATATGGCACTTCAAACTCATATGTATAAATACAAATCTACAGAAGAGCAATGAAGCTATACTCTCATAATGTACTTCCTACGGGAAACAATATGATATGGCACCTTCTATAAATACAAATACAGAAATGGGAAGTTGTGTGCCCACCATATATAGCTCATATTGTACTACAGGTATACGACCCTTTACCCAGGAAACCCATTATCCAGAAAGCTCTGAATTATGGGAAGGCCATCTAACACAGACTCAATTATAATAAAATAATTAAAAATTTTTTAAAAGATTTCCTTTTTTTGTAATAATAAAACAGTATCCTAACAGTCCCTGCCAGAAGCACAGAAGGACGTGGACAGCCAATCACACAAATAAAGGCAAGCCTCAGTTCCCTATCAGGTCAGCGTAGCTGCTGATGCACAGCCCGGGAGAGAAGGCAGTAGGAAATGCAACAGGTGGGCAGTACTAGTAGGGTTTTTAAATGTTACAGGGCAACCCTTTTTAAATAAAAAATAACAAAAGTGGTATAGAGGTGATACCTTTATTGGCTAACTAAGATAAACATAGCAAGCTTTCAGAACATTTTAGTTCTTTTTTCAAGCTGATTACAAGCTTGCTATGATTCTAGTAGTTAGCCAATAAAGTTATCACCTTTATACCACTGTTGTTATTTTTTATTTCAAAAGGGTTGCCCTGTAACAGTTTTACTGGCTAACATGGTACAACAATTTTACCTAGGGTTTTTAAAGAAATAATCAATAATATATCAACCTGACTCACATTTTTTTCAAGCACACACCTTCTATATTTTAAACAGTATAATGCACTTGCACATTCTTGTTTTTCACACAATATATCTCTCTCTATTGAACCTTATTATAACTACACTAAGAACAACAATCTGCCTACAGTTACTACACTTATACCGTGGATATATCAAACCCATAAACATATATGATGTTACAGTTACCCCCCACTTGGTAACACTTTGTCCATTTTAAGAAGATGTGTGTCACCAGAAATTTGGCCTTACCAAATAACTTTCACCTATGTTTACACCCAGGACCGCCATCAGAAATTGCAGGGCCCCATACGACAACATTACCGGGGCCCCCTGGGCTGCACCCACCGCAAGCCCCGTCTACAGGTCCGCCCTCCCCACCACACAGTAAAAAAACAAAAAAAATATTGGTGGCTAGGGTTCCCACATGTTAATAAAAAATAAAAAGATATTGGTGGTCAGGGCCCCCCCATAAAAAAAACATTTGTGGCCAGGGCCCCCCATTAAAAAATATTGGTGTATAGGACCCCACATGAGAAAAAAATTGGTGGCCAGCCCCCCCCCCCATTATAAGAAAATTGGTGGCCAGGGCCCATGCCTTCCCGAAGTCAGCAGCTCTCAGAAAGATGGGGGGCCCGGCTAATCAAGTAAGTGTGGCGTGGCCAGGCCCCCCTTTCCCTCGGGGCCCCCTACAACTCTCCCCCCTGTCCCCCCCTGATGGCTGCCCTGTTTACACTAATCCTTTCCCAGTGCAACAAAAAGCACCGGCTCATAGGGGTAACCTTCAGATGAGCCACTACTTAGAGAGTAAGAGTACCAATTTAAAAAATGCCAAACTGCAACAGGTAAAACCATCTACTTCCATAGCCTAGGTGGCTGCAGTACCCTGGCACTGATTCTAAGCAACTCTGTTCCTAAATCCATCAGTTTGCTCTTTTAGCAATATCCCTTTAGCAAAACAAATAACCCTGTAATCCCTGATTGACCAATCTAACTCCCTGAGTGTTTACTGGTACTTAACCAATTAACAAATTGTTCTTCTTAAGGCAAGTTGCTTGGAGACTGTCTGGATTAACAACTGCTCAGGTGCCTCCAGGTGTCACGGAAACACATATATGTACAAACATGTATCATATAAATACTCACAGATGCTGAGCTCCTGGCACTCACACAAGCTGGTTATCCCTGAGCAGGGATTCTACTCCTATTAAACAATACCTGTCATGGAGACTCCCATATGTAATAAACATGCATAACGTAAATACACACAGATGGTAAACTGAGATTTTGTTTTCAAGAAATGCATAATACAAATATATACACACAGTCAGCATGGGCCAGACCCCCTTTCCTTCTGGAATAGGCACATCCCATAGATACATTAAAGTATCAGATGGTGAGACTTCTGAGTATAATGGAAATGGCAATCGTCTTCAGACAACAAATAATGGGGCTGCTCCATTCATGTCTATGTCCCCAAACTATCATATTAACCATTTGTTTGATCATGCATACACATAAGCACATACATATATCTGGGGGCTGGGGAATAGGGATGTAGCGAACGGCGGAAAAAATGTTCGCGAACATATTCGCGAACTTGCGACAAAACATGCGAATAGTTCGCGAACGTCGCGAACCCCATAGACTTCAATGGGAAGGCGAATTTTAAAAGCTAGAAAAGACATTTCTGGCCAGAAAAATGATTTTAAAGTTGTTTAAAGGGTGCAACGACCTGGACAGTGGCATGCCAGAGGGGGATCAAGGGCAAAAATGTATCTGAAAAATCCATTGTTGACACAGCGCTGCGTTTTGTGCTGTAAAGGGCAGAAATCACACTACGTCACTCAGGTGATGTTTCTGGACACGGAATGTGAAAAAGCTCACACAGCTAGGTGGCACTTGGTTAAAGACTGGGCAAATAATGCCTGCAAGGTCAACGTATACACTACAGCCGTTGGATACGGAATATATTATTGCTGCTTGAAAAACGTCACTCGGGTGGTGTTTCTGGAGACGGTATTATTATTGATATTTAGACAGCTAGGTGGCAGTTGTTTGAAGAACAGATGCAGATGAGAGATCAGCAGCAGGACAGACAGCTGCCCACAGCAGCTACATACAGAGCACTGCAGTAGAAGGTAGATTACTAGCCAGCAAAGCTACCTAACCTAAAATGTCCCTCAAATCCCTGCAGAGTTCTGTCCCTACAATACAGAGCAGTATCAAGTAGATTACTAGCCAGCAAAGTTACTATCAACTGTCCCTCAAATCACTAACAGCTCTCTCCCTACACTAGCTCTTCCAAGCACACACAGGCAGAATGAAAAAACGCTGCAGGGCTTCAGTTTATATATGGAAGGGGAGTGGTCCAGGGGGTGTGGGGGTGGTCCAGGAGGGAGAGCTTCCTGATTGGCTGCCATGTATCTGCTGGTCTGGGGTGAGAGGGCAAAAATAAGCGCCAGCTAAGGCGAACCCAAATTGGCGAACGTCGCGCGACGTTCGCGAACATTCGCCGAACGCGAATAGTCGATGTTCGCGCGAATTAGTTCGCGGGCGAACAGTCCGCGACATCCCTACTGGGGAACTGTGCCAGCTACTGATGAGAGTTCCTACAGAATAAAGGCCTGTGCCAGCACATGACAGTGCCATATTATCTGGAAATTTCCCATTTAGAAAATCTTTACAGACTTTGAAGCTTTGCCTAGAGCAAAGTTAGAGAAATGTGCAGAGACATGGGGGCTGTCAAATCTCCTGAAAAGGCAGATTGATAGCTTCTAGTGTTAATGCAAAATTGAATGTAACAAAAGCAACATCTGAGCCTGTCCTATACATATGTGCTTTAGATATTTAGAGAGATAGAGAGATAGAGAGATAGAGAGATAGAGAGATAGAGAGATAGAGAGATAGAGAGATAGATAGATAGATAGATGATAGATAGATGAATATTCCCAAATCATAACCGCACACATGAAGGACTAGAATGTACTTGCATTGTTATATTTACTGTTAACATAAAATGTGTATTTGCCTTTCTTTTTGTAGACTTTGTGGTCTAAAAGTCTGCAGGATTATTAATTTCAGTAAAGACAATTTGAATAGACTGTACTTGCAGATTCTGTCTTGCACAGCACTTCATTGTTCTTGGAAACCTTGACTCGTTCCCACCCACAGCCTGTCTGTACTAAGGGAATCCCTTTACAAGATGCTTGTGGGGTCAATAGTCAGTCCATATATATATATATATATAAAGAAGAAGAAGATAGAAGGACTGGCACACCATTTTTCAGTGAATAAAACAGTTATTTTATTCTTTGATGCATTTCCAACGTTTCAGCCCCCATTAGGGCCTTTATCAAGGCCGAAACGTTGGAAATGCATAAAAGAATAAAATAACACTGTTTTATTCACTGAAAAATTGTGTGCGAGTCCTTCTATCTTCTTGTATAACCAAAATTGACCAACGCACCCGAAGTAACAGTGCATACACACAAAGACTTTTTTTGTTAAGATGAACACTAACGGAGGAATGTAATAAAAATTAGGGATGTAGCGAACGTCGGAAAAAAAGTTCGCGAACATATTCACGAACTTGCGTCAAAAATGCGAACGGTTCGCGAACGTCGCGAACCCCATAGACTTCAAAGGGAAGGCGAATTTTAAAAGCTAAAAAAGACATTTCTGGCCAGAAAAATGATTTTAAAGTTTTTTAAAGGGTGCAACGACCTGGACAGTGGCATGCCAGAGGGGGATCAAGGGCAAAAATGTATCTGAAAAATACATTGTGGACACAGCGCTGCGTTTTGTGCTGTAAAGGGCAGAAATCACACTACATTTCTAAACCTGTGTAATAAACTGCTTTAAAACGTCCGGCGTCTACATGCCAATCAAGTCGTGTAAAGGTTACAGCCTGTTCACACGCAAAGACAAAACGCGGCGCTTACTGCAACGCAAAAAAACGCAAAGAGCTTTAATGAATGATACCGTCAAGTGAGCAAATAATAGTTGTTAATTACTAGTTGAGCTTGTCACCTCCAGGATGTTCGTCCTGTTGGTGGCAATATTTCTGTAGTGGTGTGTTTAGCAGTCACCGTGCTTGTGCGCACGTGCACGGTCAGGCAGAGGTAATTCAATGTACAGTGAAGTGAACCAAAAAACACTGATTCTGCAGTGTGGGCCCAGTTTTGGTCTACTTTATTGATCACCTGCGGTGACCATAAAAGATGCGATTTTGCCACTGTTGCAGAACCCTGAAAAATTAGGCATGTGTACTTTCCTGAAAAATTATGTTTTTTTTGTCGCAGCCACTGAAGCACAGAGGCCAGAAAAAATATGCCATATAAATGCTGAAAATAGTCTTTTTTTTTTGTCGCAGCCATTGAAGCACAGAGGCCAGAAAAAATATGCCATATAAATGCTAAAAATAGTCATTTTTTTTTGTCGCAGCCACTGAAGCACAGAGGCCAGAAAAAATATGCCATATAAATGCTGAAAATATTCATTTTTTTTTGTCGCAGCCACTGCAGCACAGAGGCCAGAAAAAATATGCCATATAAATGCTGAAAATATAAAAAAAATTTGTCGCAGCCACTGAAGCACAGAGGCCAGAAAAAATATGCCATATAAATGCTGAAAATATAAAAAAAATTTTGTCGCAGCCACTGAAGCACAGAGGCCAGAAAAAATATGCCATATAAATGCTGAAAATATTCATTTTTTTGTCGCAGCCACTGCAGCACAGAGGCCAGAAAAAATATGCCATATAAATGCTGAAAATATAAAAAAATGTTGTCGCAGCCACTGAAGCACAGAGGCCAGAAAAAATATGCCATATAAATGCTGAAAATATTCATTTTTTTTTGTCGCAGCCACTGCAGCACAGAGGCCAGAAAAAATATGCCATATAAATGCTGAAAATATAAAAAAACAATTTGTCGCAGCCACTGAAGCACAGAGGCCAGAAAAAATATGCCATATAAATGCTGAAAATAGTCTTTTTTTTTTGTCGCAGCCACTGAAGCACAGAGGCCAGAAAAAATATGCCATATAAATGCTGAAAATATTAATTTTTTTGGTTGCAGCCACTGAAACACAGAGGCCAGAAAAACTCAGGATTTACCTGGATTCAAATGAAACCAGTAGGGTTTGCACCCTAGTTTGTAACGGTGGCGGAGGGAGGAGGACAGCTGTGTGTGGAGTCATGAGGCGTGCAGAGAAGGACAGCTGCATGGGGAGTCAGAACAAGTCTTCCGGCGTGCAGTAACCCTCCGAGATCCACGCCTCGTTCATTTTAATAAAGGTCAGGTAATCCACACTTTTGTGACCTAGGCGAGTTCTCTTCTCAGTTACAATCCCTCCTGTTGCACTGAAGGTTCTTTCTGAGAGGACACTTGAGGCGGGGCAAGACAAGAGGTTCATGGCAAATTGTGACAGCTCTGGCCACAGATCAAGCCTGCGCACCCAGTAGTCCAGGGGTTCATCGCTCCTCAGAGTGTCGATATCTGCAGTTAATGCCAGGTAGTCCGCTACCTGCCGGTCGAGGCGTTCTTTGAGGGTGGATCCAGAAGGGTTCTTGCGCTGCCTTGGACTGAAAAACATTTGCATGTCTGACGTTACAGAGTGGCCAAAGTGCTTTGTCCTTGCAGGTGCGCTCGTGGCAGGATTACTGGCACCTCTGCCCCTGGAATGTTGATGAGTTCCTGAAGTGACATCACCCTTAAAAGCATTGTACAACATGTTTTGCAGGCTGGTTTGTAAATGCAGCATCCTTTCGGACTTGTGGTATGTTGGTAACATTTCTGCCACTTTATGCTTGTACCGAGGGTCTAGTAGCGTTGCGACCCAGTACAGGTCCTTCTCCTTAAGCCTCTTGATACGGGGGTCCTTCAACAGGCATGACTGCATGAAAGACCCCATTCTCACAAGGTTGGATGCAGAGGTATCCATCTCCGCTTCCTCGTTATCAAGGACTATATCATCCACGGTCTCCTCCCCCCAGCCACGTACAAGACCAGGGGTCCCCAAAAGGTCACCACAAGCCCCCTGGGAAGCCTGCTCCTGTTGGTCCTCCTCCTCCACAAAGCCACCTTCCTCCTCTGACTCCACTTCTGACACCTCTCCCTGCGTTGCAGCAGGTGCCTGGGCTCGTTCTGGTGATTCCGACCAGAAATCGTGCGCTTCCTGCTCCTCGTCACGCTGGTCTACAGCCTCATCTGTCACTCGTCGCACGGCACGCTCCAGGAAGAAAGCAAAGGGTATTAGGTCGCTGATGGTGCCTTCGGTGCGACTGACCATGTTTGTAACCTCTTCAAAAGGGCGCATGAGCCTGCAGGCATCGCGCATAAGCACCCAGTAACAGGGGGAAAAAATCCCCAGCTCTGCAGATCCAGTCCTACCACCCAGTTCAAACAGGTATTCATTGACGGCTCTTTGTTGTTGCAGCAGACGTTCCAACATGAGGAGCGTTGAATTCCAGCGAGTCTGGCTGTCGCAAATTAAACGCCTGACTGGCATGTTGTACCGCTGCTGAATGTCAGCAAGGCGTGCCATGGCTGTGTAGGAACGTCTGAAATGGGCCGACACCTTCCTGGACTGCCTGAGAACGTCCTGGAATCCTGGGTACTTCGAGACAAAACGTTGGACTATTAAATTCAGAACATGTGCCATGCAGGGCACATGTGTTAAATTGCCCAGTCTCAGTGCTGCCAACAGATTGCTTCCGTTGTCACACACCACTTTTCCGATCTTCAGTTGGTGTGGGGTCAGCCACCGATCGGCCTGTGACTGCAGAGATGACAGGAGTACAGATCCGGTATGGTTTCTGCTTTCCAGGCACGTCATCCCCAAGACAGCATGACAACGGCGTACCTGGCACGTCGAATAGCCTAGGGGGAGCTGGGGGTGCACAGGTGTGGAGGAGGAGGACCCAGCAGCAGAGGAGGAAGAAGAGGAAGAAGACGAGGTAGAGAGCGAAGGAGGAGTAGAGGTGGTGGCAGAACCGCGTGCAATCCATGGCGGTGACACCAACTCCACTGTTGTTGTTGAGCCACACATTCCCTGCTTCCCAGCCATTACCAAGTTCACCCAGTGGGCAGTGTAGGTGACATACCTGCCCTGACCATGCTTGGAGGACCATGCGTCAGTAGTCATATGGACCTTTGGCCCAACACTAAGTGACAGAGATGCGGTGACTTGGCTCTGCACATGGTGGTACAGGTGTGGTATTCCCTTTTTTGAAAAAAAATTGCGGCTGGGTACCTTCCACTGCGGTGTCCCAATTGCTACAAATTTGCGGAAGGCCTCAGAGTCCACCAGCTGGTATGGTAAAAGCTGGCGGGCTAAGAGTGCAGACAAGCCAGCTGTCAGACGCCGGGCAAGGGGGTGACTCGCAGACATTGGCTTCTTACGCTCAAACATGGCCCTCACAGAAACTTGGCTGGGGGCAGATGACTGGGAATGGGTACTGGTGGTCAAGGTGGAAGGCGGAGTGGAGGGTGGTTCAGACGGGTCAAGGACAGCAGAGGTAGAGCAGTAAGATGCTGGACCAGAAGGAGGGTGGCTTTTAGTTTGTCTGTTGCCTTTGAGGTGTTGCTCCCAAAGTGATTTGTGCTTGCCGTTCATGTGCCTTCGCATAGAAGTTGTACCTATGTGGCTGTTGGGCTTCCCAAGACTCAGTTTCTGACTGCACTCATTGCAAATTACAACGCTTTTGTCAGAGGCACACACATTAAAAAAAATCCCACACTGCTGACCTTTTTGAAGCTGGCAATCTGGCGGTAACAGTAGAAGTTGGCGGCGTTGGCGGCAATGGCGGGTGCGTTGGCCGGCTGACCACAGGTGCCGATACATGTTGTTGCCCTACTGTTCCCTGCGAGCTGTCCTCCCTGCTTCTTCTAAGTCTTATTCTCCTCCTGCCTCTCTGACTCTCCGTCTCTCCATCTGAACTATCCTCCTCTTGCTCTCTTCTACTGGGCACCCACAAAACATCAATCTCCTCATCATCATTCTCCTCAGATGCATCAATTTCTTCTAACAGCTCACAGAAGGAAGCAGCAGCGGGGACCTCCTCATCACTCATTATGTCCATCTCTGTTGTGTTCTCTGCCAGAATTAAATCTGGTGTAACGTCCTCATCTCCTCCATCTTCTTCTGCCAATAATGGTTGCGCATCACTCAGTTCAAAAAACTCATGTGTAAATAACTCCTCTGACTCCAGTGAAGAAGGGGCGCCGGTGGTGGAGGAAGTGTTACGTGGGGTGCCCATAGCAGTGGAGGATGAGGATGTTGTGGTAAAGTTAGAAACGGTAGAGGATGGGGTGTGCTGTGTAAGCCAGTCAACTACCTCTTCAGCATTTTGGGAGTTCAGGGTCATTGCCTTTTTAAAACTGGGCAATTTCCTAGGGCCAGAGGATAGCATAGCAGCACGGCCCCTAGTGCCTCTGCGTGGCGGCCTGCCTTTGCCTGGCATTATTTTTAAAACAACAACAACAACTCAGGTGGTGTTTCTGGAGACGGTATTATTATTGATATTTAGACAGAATGTGAACAAGCTCACACAGCTAGGTGGCAGTTGTTTGAAAATGAAGAACACACTGGGCAAACAAATTGAAACAATGCCTGCAAGGTCAACGTATACACTACTACAGCAGTGGATACGGAATATATTATTGCTGCTTGAAAAACGTCACTCAGGTGGTGGTTCTGGAGACGGTATTATTATTGATATTTAGACAGAATGTGAACAAGCTCACACAGCTAGGTGGCAGTTGTTTGAAAATGAAGAACACACTGGGCAAACAAATTGAAACAATGCCTGCAAGGTCAACGTATACACTACTACAGCAGTGGATACGGAATATATTATTGCTGCTTGAAAAACGTCACTCAGGTGGTGGTTCTGGAGACGGTATTATTATTGATATTTAGACAGAATGCGAACAAGCTCACACAGCTCGGTGGCAGTTGTTTGAAAATGAAGAACACACTGGGCAAACAAATTGAAACAATGCCTGCAAGGTCAACGTATACACTACAGCAGTGGATACGGAATATATTATTGCTGCTTGAAAAACGTCACTCAGGTGGTGGTTCTGGAGACGGTATTATTATTGATATTTAGACAGAATGTGAAAAAGCTCACACAGCTAGATGGCAGTTGTTTGAAGAACACACTGGGCAAACAATGCCTACAAGGTCAACGTATACACTACTACAGCAGTGGATACGGAATATATTATTGCTGCTTGAAAAACGTCACTCGGGTGGTGGTTCTGGAGACGGTATTATTATTGATATTTAGACAGAATGTGAAAAAGCTCACACAGCTAGATGGCAGTTGTTTGAAGAACACACTGGGCAAATAATGCCTGCAAGTGCACTACTATTGGTGCACTACTATGAAGAACAGCAAACAGCACTGGACACGTTAAAGAACAGTAAGATAAGTAAAATAAAAAAAAAAATATATGTATTTTAAAAAAAAAAAAATTACTCGGGTTGGTGCTGCTGAACTACTAGGAGCAGCACAGTAGCACACCAGTCCCACTCCCCAACACAGCTAGACTAATAGCACTGGGCTCTTATAGTAGCAAAGTAAAAAAACAAAAAAGAAAATAAAAGCAGTCCTTACAAGGACTATTGGGTTATTACAGCAGTCAGCAGATGAGATCAGAAGAGATCAGTGCCCACAGCAGCTACATACAGAGCACTGCAGTAGAAGGTAGATTACTAGCCAGCAAAGCTACCTAACCTAAAATGTCCCTCAAATCCCTGCAGAGTTCTGTCCCTCCAAATACAGAGCAGTATCAAGTAGATTACTAGCCAGCAAACTTACTATCAACTGTCCCTCAAATCACTAACAGCTCTCTCCCTACACTAGCTCTTCCAAGCACACACAGGCAGAATGAAAAAACGCTGCAGGGCTTCAGTTTATATATGGAAGGGGAGTGGTCCAGGGGGTGTGGGGGTGGTCCAGGAGGGAGAGCTTCCTGATTGGCTGCCATGTAACTGCTGGTCTGGGGTGAGAGGTCAAAAAAAAGCGCCAGCTAAGGCGAACCCAAAATGGCGAACGTCGCGCGACGTTCGCGAACATTCGGCGAGCGCGAACAGTCGATGTTCGCGCAAACAAGTTCACCGGCGAACAGTCCGCGACATCTCTAATAAAAATCGCTAACGGAAAAACTATTCGCAATGTGAAAAGTTATGCCTTTGCGCGAACAAATTCTGCTTTGTGCGAATTTAATATAGCTTTTGCGAGCCCGGAAACTGTTTAGCGACCACTTCCGACAGTGAAAGACCGTTTGCGAATTTTATTGTTTGCGCCAATGTGCAGTCAATGTAATAAAACTTTTTACTGAAAAAGTCGTTATGTTTGCTCCAAAAGATTACAACACCTTCTTATGAGTGCGCAATTAAAATTCGCAATGCGCAATTAAAATTCGCAATGCAATAACAGTTTAAGAAACAATATTACATTGCGAGATGTGGATTTTTAGTCTTATTGGTGCGAATTGTTTTGCTCTTTGCGACTTTTATTACATTCCCCTGTAAGGATTATGTAGAGTGCTGGTATGCAATTCAACCAATTCCCCACTTAGCACTTGAAATAAATAAAAAATTGTATCCATTATCCATACTGTACACAGAAGCTAACATTGCTAGGTAAATAGAATTTTGATGCATGCGAAATATATATATATCTATCATGTTCTAAAAAAAAAACCCACATTAACACATTGTTTTTCTTTGTTTATTCTTAGAAAGTCCATTAAGTGGAGGCCTTGCGTCTCTCCTACCCTGTGGCGATTGTCAAACAAACATGTAATAATTAAGGGGCAGCGTTCGTGAGTATTGTTTTTCTGCTCTCAATGTGCATATGAAAGGGAGGGTTGCCCTCTAATCCTCACATAATGGCAGCTCTCTGGTCCGTGTGTCAGTGTAGCAATTAAGGCACCCCTCCATACACCACCAGCCCTGTCATTTCCAGTCTGCCCTAGTACCATCAGGGTTAATGGAAACAAGGGGGAGCAAAGAGATACACACACTCCTGCAGTGTCATTGCCTCCATGTTTACTTTAATTAAAACAGAATTAACGCTTCTTGGCTGCCGATAATTACACCTCCCTATTACAATGTTATGAAGACCTCTCATTAACCCTGCAGGAGTCGGAGGCAAGAGATGCACTTGGCAGTCCATAAATCTCTGGTATCTCCATAGCACCCGCTTTAGCAGGGATATTGCATACATCTGACTATGAGCAGATTGATAAAGGTCTGAGGCCAATGTTTTATGCTTGCGGCATAAGGGTGGCTCTCAAGGAGGACTTTGGTGAAGTCAACAAGGAGTCAACAGCTTACTCAGAACTGGATCTGACTTTCATCTCTATGGTTCTTCAACCAGAGGTTCAGCAATGGAGAAGTATATTCAGAGCAGACGTTGGTTCTTCTCCAAGCTGCGGGGGGGAACTATTGAAATTTTTCAAAATTTTTTTTTAGTCCTGCTTACAGTGATCCTTTCCACATTTCCAATTTGGGCTGTTCCAGTTTTAAAATCATTCCATTATGAACGTAAATACAATTTGTTTCATTTTGGATGGGTTGAAATGAAGAGGATAGCTCTTCCACATTCCTGTTGCTGACTGGCAAAAAATAGGTGAATTAACGCAACATTTATTTTGGATTTAAATATGTCCTTTTATTTATAACTGTGTCTGCCTGCAGGTCCCATCATGCCAAAAATGCTGTTAGCTATGTTTGTGCAGAAGGTGTACAATGGCAAGATAATAAGGTGTCCTGTGCATACTAAAACCAAATACTACCCAAGGGAGATATTTGTAACATTCATTTTTACAACTAAGCATCGCCTCCTTTCAAAGTTGGTACATCCCACCAGTGGAATATAGAAGGGTATTATTGCCCTTATTTACAGTATACAGGTAATCTTCCATTGCCCCAGAGAGGGATATACAAGACCACAGAAGCTATTCACAATACTGTGACTTGCAATGGCTTTTTCAAGGACTTCCCACAAAAAGTGGTTATTTACAGAGTATTTTCTACTTTGCTTTAAGTAGAAAGATGGCAATGGCACAGTTGCTCATATCACAATCAGCCATTAGCTTGGATCGGTCAGTTGCAGTTAGAACAAGAAAGGCTTAGCTTGGCCATCTTGTAAATTTGTTAAGCATATTTGCAAGACCAAGACCATGCACATGCTCAGTGTGGTCTGGGCGGCTTAGGGATCATCATCATTTATCAAAATAGCACAAGTCAAATAATATCTGCCAGAAGTCGATACAGCAAGACTGATTAATAACCAGAATATGCAGACTACACTGGGTCCTGTGTTGTCATGTAATCTAATGTGGATTTTATAGTTTTTGTATTGTTTGATACAAACTTTCTCCAACTCTGCAGAACCAGTGGCTGCAGCAAAATAATCCTCCAGATAGAATCCCAGTTTATCTGTTTAATTCTGGCTCCATGATCTTTGTCCCTGCAGCTGGAGTTGGAAACAGTAAAGGGGATGTAAAGGCAAAAATAAAATCCAATACAAATCTCTACACAGTCGCCGACTGCTCTACAGGGAAACAAACAAAGCTGCTTGAGTTCTGCATGGCTGGGAAGTAAGCGGGGGCCTCCCCCTGCTGTTCGTAAGTATGATTGTTTCCCTGCAGAGCAGTTAAGAACCGTCTGATAATACATATGCACAGCAGTAAATGAAGGGAGAATTTCACTGCATACAGTCAGGTTTCTTATAAAAACGGCACACAGTTTTTTAATCAAAGTATATTGGAGACAGGTTTCTTTTTCATTAAAGAAAGTAAAAAATTGGATTTTAACATGCCCTTTAAGTGCTCATCTAACAAGCACTTGGGCCCCTAGAAAAGCTGCAGCATTAGGAGTCGCAGCTGAGCCCTGTCCTTACCCCACTATTCCCCCTGACACATACTAACTTGCCTGTCTGCAGGCCCAGATTTTGGCCTTTTCGGCCAATGTGCCAATGGTAACACTGACAACTGCTAACTGCATATATGAAGGAAGTGTGGCTAAGGTTGCTGTAAGTGACTTATTAATTGGAGAAATGAATAGGCACTGCGTATGGGGAGCTGTATTTTTACCTGAAAATGGGAAGTTTTAAGACTTCTCCAAAATAATTAGCTAAAAAATTGAGCTTTATCTCCCTTTAAACCTTATCTTTATTGTTTTGCTCCTTACCGCTGGGGGCAGCAGTAGTCAGTGATATACAGTATACACAATGCCCCAGCCTTCATCAGAACCAGGGATCCTTTATTGCATGAATAACACTCATTTTTCCTAGAGCACTTACTTATCCTGAAGCGTTTCCTTATATCAGCTTAATGAAATGATAATAATGGCAATAATATTTATTTCCAGCACGTGAGAAGGCCAGAATGCAGTGCTTAGGAATTCTAAAGCCTTGGAATAATCAGTTTGTTGCCAATCGGTCTGTTTGCCTGTGGAAGGGTTAAGTCATCAGACTCTTTCCACATGCTTCCAAAGACGCAAAACTTCATTATATATTTTTTTTTTATTGTTAACTGGCCCAGTTTGGCCTTTTCCAAGTACCTCGACCAATTACTTGCACTATTTATGTATTAAGGACACATATGGTAATCATTTGCAGAACATCTTCTGGAAAAGCACTTTGAGTGAACTAAAACAAACGACAAAAACAAAGATAATTATTAGCGAGGAAGCTGCGCACCGGCCAGTTGGATCACATCGTTTTTTTGCTCTTTTTTTTGTTTCAAGGACGTTATGTGAAGTTAATGTCATTTTTGTAAATGTTTACTTGCATGTAAGGACAGCATCATTTATCTGTGGCTGCTGAGATGTTCTTCAGTAAACAATCTTAAGGGCTTGTTACAATCAGCAATTTGAGGGGGCGGGTTGGAAAATGAGGTTCTATTTAAAGTCATGGTAATGATAAACAACAAGCTATGATATGTATTAGTATGTATAGCAGAATTAACCAATGACGAGTCCTGCACTGGTCCAATTTTTGAAACCCAGACCTAACCCATACCCACAACCAGCAGTTTTACTCGCTTGGACCCGCTATCCGACATGCAGCTGCCTTATCGCCAACCTGATCCGAGATCCGCTGACCACTGTTTAACAGCAAGTGGGCAGAGACAAAAAAAAAGTTTTAAAAATGTGTAAAAGAGTAAAACCTGCTGTAGATAAGATCCACAAGCCCACATCTATCCACATCCACATCCAAAAGTCCTAGCCTCAACCTGCAGGTGACCCACCTTTTCTCTAGGATTCTGTCTCAGGTTTCTCAGTTTTTGTATATTGAGAAGAAGCACTAAAGTGGTTGAAGAAAATCGTAGGTCAGGGGCTGGAGGAGGACTGCTTGAATGCCAGTTAGGATGATATTTTCAGTGGCATGACTACTGGGATAGTGAGGGGAGGCAATGAGAAATATCTGCTGGACTAGATATTCTTGAGACAATATGTGAATGGCTGATACCATGAAGTTCTCATATATTTGTAAGTTCATTATGAGCGAAGCCAGTTGGGCCTGGAAGGGAAACAAAACATCTGAAATCCTCTGTCTTAAACCGTGTTGAAACCATGCGATTCCGAACGTCCATGAACCAACTGTTGGCTATTTTATGATTAGACCATACAATGGGGCCAACTAGCAGCTCTGACCAGAAGTTGGGAGCTAATTTTAAGGTGACAATTACCTGACATGTCTCAATTGTACCCTAACCTTTTAGTTTGTAAACCCTATTGTACTCTGTAATCCTTGTCTGTTATCCACCATTTATTCCCTGTTTGCTATAACTGCAGTAAAGCACTGCGTATCTTGACAGCGCTATATAAATAAATGATGATGATGATGACATGTGAGTGCATCAACCAGTGGCATAACTACTATGGGGCTGGGGGTGTGACTACTCTGGGGCCCATCCCCTTGGTACCCAACAACAGCAGCAGCAGCAGCAATATTGGTAGAAGGGGTGGGTGATGATTACAGAGGGGAGCCTGGTAGCAAATCTTGGTTCTTAATTTCACCACTGACTTCAGTAGGGTCCAGACAATTACCATTCATTTAGATGGAGGGGAAATTGTAAATCAGATGGGTGGTCAAGCTCTGGAAATCACCTAGTGTGTAATTGTATTAATAATTAATAGATTATAAGTGTTTGAGCACAAGACCCACTAAGTGTATAACCCTTGTTCAATAAGAATGCAATAAATATGGCTTGTGCTTAACATGCTTTTTTGCCTATTGTTTTAATCACAAAAAAATCTATGGTTTTCGCTATATCTTAATTTAAACAGGAAAATTGAAGCTACTCCATGTTTGGTCCTTGTGAGGTAGATAATTAAATTACAAGAGCACAGATATTCCCCCCTGCATAATGGACTCTTACGAACAGAACAGTCACAAATCTATTATCTACCTCGCAAGGACCAAACATGAGTAGCTCCAATTTCCTTGTTTAGCTGAAAAAAAAACATAGTTTGCTTTGTGATTAAAACAACAGGCAAAAAGTTTTTGCTCCTAAAACCTTATACGAGTTAGATGTTCTGCACTGCTACATTCATTTGTATGGCTCCTCTCTTTCTCTGACTTGGCCTGTTCCCCAGTGTGTTCCCTAGAATGCCTGTGAGATTGGGCCCTTACCAAAATGGGAGCTCTGCCTAGGTCACACCCCAACACACCTTTGGGTGTGCGTCTGTAAAACAAAAAAACGGGGGGGGGGGAGAGAGAGAGAGAGGCCACGTCCCATAATAACTTCTGTGTTTCCAGGCAGACGAATGAGGATGCCGCACCCAAAGCATCTCAGTTCCAGTGCCAGGAAGATGCCATGGGTTGTCCTGGATACAGTGCAAAGGAAATGATCATGCACCTTTGAGATCCAAAAACATTTGGCCCGGTGCTGTAATTCTCACATCAATCAATATAGAAAGAGCAAACAAGCCATTTATATAAGAAGTTGCTGATAGCTAGGTGTGCCTTTAATGCTTCATTTGTACCATGGAACACATTCATATTGAAAGGTGGGTAATTGGGTGGGGCAATTATCAGAAAGGTTATTGGATACTTTGCCCATATCTAAGGGTGTTTTCCTTCCCAAAATTGGTTATAGAAGGCAACTTGTTCAGAAAGGAAAAATGGGACGTGTCAACTGAGCATATTGGGGGGAGGGGGATAGTATTCATGCTTGAAGGCAAACTAAAGCTTAAAGGAGAAGGAAAGGCAATTTACATTGGGGTTGCCACCCCCAAGTGATTATATTTACTTACCTGAAACCCCGGGTGGGTTCTCCTATCAGCAGAAAACTGCACCAGCCCAGGGTTCTTCCAGCTGGCTTCATGGATCGATCCTCTTCCTTTTCCGTTGGTTTTAAAATTTACAAAGGCAGACACATGCACAGTAAAATTAAATAGCCGGCTTTTTCTTTAAAGTTCGGCTTTTCGCTCTACTGTGCATGCGCAGCTGCAAGAAGAAGCAGGAAGAGGATTGCTTTGTAGTGCTTGCTGGAATAATACCGGGCCTGTGCAGTTTTCTACTGATAGGAGCACCAGCCGGGGTGTCAGATAAGTAAATATAATCAAAGTGTAATTGGCCATTCCTTCTCCTTTAACAAAGAAATCGGGTAGAAATGTTGCACATATTATTTTGGGCTTCTGTGCCAGTCCAAGGCAACCAGTGAAGATCTGTGACTGTGTATATATGCCCACTAGCTCCCCCTCTTCCCTTTCCTATGACCTCTAGGGTTAACTTCAAACAGCACACTGAGCATGTGCAGTGCCGCTGACACTCTTAATATGGCCTGTCAGTATCAGAAGATGATTGAAGAAAATGAAGTTGCCTCACGAGGAAACCGCAGGCGATTTTCATTTTAGCCGGTGGAGGGCAGGGGGAAGGCAGTTCAGGGAGATTGTCGCCCTGAAGAAGAGGAGATTTGTCGCTGGGGCGACTAATCTCCCCGAATCTGCTTGTGTGGTCTGACCCTTAGAATGGGGACAATAGTTGCTAAAATTCCACAGATACTGCTGGGAAATTAATTTTACTAATGCAGTAAATTGTAACAGTTCAGAATCAGCACATGGATCACTGAGCTGCCAGACTGAAATGGCAGAGACACAAACAGTAAACTTTAAATTTCAATTAAGGAAAAACCGTAACAAAATTAAAAATGGAAAGCTATTTTCAAGTCTTTATTTCTGGTGAACAAAAAAGTGTTTGAAAGCTGAAAAACCCCCTTAAATGCACGGTAGGAACAGGCCCGGATTTGTGGAAAGGCCACCTAGGCCCGGGTCTAGGGCGGCAGGATTTTAGGGGGGCGGCATGCTGCCCAACCACACCCACATTGGTTCAAAAACACTGGGGATGCGCTGAAGATACAATTATTTTTTTAATTTCCCATGCGCCAATCTCTATTGCTCCCCCTGGAGGGGACAGGGGCGACAAACGGCAGTGGGCCTAGGGGTGCCCAATATGTAAATCCGGACCTGGGTAGGAATGAAGACCCTGTCCCGAAGAGCTTACAATCTATGAGAATTTACCATTCTCTATTAAATACAATTTCCTCCTTTACAATCTGTTGGGATCATTATATATATATATATATATATATATATATATTTATATATTTTTTTCTTTTTATAAGCCCTGAACCTGTCACTGTGAAATCTGGTGACAAAGTTGATGGGCTGGGGGATACCCAGGGCCTTATGTACCATACAGTCAGGTCCAGAGGCTGTGACTAGGGGGGCAGCTCAAGGGTACCTATATGATAGACAGTGCCTGGGGCCTAAATACAGCCCTAGGAATACCAGGAATCGATGGGGAAAGGGGGTGAAGAGGGAGAGGGTTGGAGTCTAGGGCAGCAAAGGGAGGCATTATTTTAGCAGTCCTAATCACTCTTGTACCTAACACTTAATAAATGGATATTAGTTACTGGGGGGGTGCTTTCTGGGTGATACTCTTTTAGATATACAGTATTAAAAAGTGGTGTGTAAATTATTGAGTAATACTTCTGCCAGTCTCTATCAGTCTACTACAAGAAAAATTGATATTTATTTACTGCACTGGGGCAGTTTAGCACCTATATTAAGGTGGCCATACATGAGCGGATCTCTCCCAGATATGCCAACTTTGAGATGTGCAATATCGGGCAGATCCGATTGTGGGCCCTAGGGCTCAACGATCGGATCAGAATGAAGGCAATACAGGTCCAACAGATGCGACCACGATCCAACGGGATTTTTTACCATGCCCAATCGTCATCTGGCCGACTTTCGGACAGATATCGATCGGGGAAGCCCATCGACAGGCCCCACAGCTTTTATCAGCCCGTGTATGGGGGCCCTTAGTAAAGAAGTATGTGTGTGCCTTGGTTAGAATTGCTTCTGCTCCCAAATATTGGGACTGGGACAACATCAACTGCCATTGCTTCTTTTCTTCTTGGAGATCAGATAGTTCTGACAATTTTTTTGTCCTTTTCACAACACGGTCACACAGGGCCAATGTTCATTCAGCAGGCTCTCTATATCACCTCATGCCTCCCTTTCATCCTGAGTAAAGTAACCACTGGAGTCAGACGGCACAATCAGAAATGTGACATGGAGTCATTCAGGGTTACTAGCCACAAATTCTCACCTCTTGTCAACAGCAATCTGCTAATTACATCAACAATGCCGCAGAGCAGCGGGTTCCCCTTGACTCATATGTGTATCAAGCTCTGGGGCCCAGACAATGTTATGGGCAACTGTGGGGTGTGAGCAAATTTGCTGAACTTAACTCTTCTGCTGTTGCTGCTGAGAATTAATGAGAAGCATTTTGTTAGACTCGCTTTTACCTTTAGCTTTGTACTCTTGATCCCTGCTAGGCAAGGCACTAAATAGAGAGCTCAAAATATATGCATACATTCCTAAAAGAAATTTATTAAATATATACATTCCTTAAAGTAAAAAACTGTCGCCGTCATCAAAATTGTTGTTTCGGAAAAATTTTGGCAGTTTCGCGAATTTTGTGGGAAATTTGCGAAATTCGTGGGAAATCGAAATGGGACAAATTCGCCTATCACTAGTTTTTTGTCTTCCTCTGGATCAACTAACAGTTAGTCAGGTTATATATAGACATAAAAGGTTGAACTTGATGGATGTGTCTTTTTTCCACCTAATTTATTATGTTACTGTGTCACCTATGACTTTTCTCCTTTTTTTCATCTTATTTAAATAAACTATAGTAGAGTTTCTGAGGCAAACACATCAGTTTTACCAGTTTAGGGCAGCAGCACATTAAATTATCATTACTTTGATACACTTTCAGTTTGTGGTGTTACTGTTCCTTTAAATAATGCAGGTTGCCAGTCTCCCAGTGATTGGGTCCCGCCATTAAGCTCCCCATAGACGCGACGATTCTTCTTGCCGAAGGACCGATTTTAGGGAAGCCCGACCAATCCTTCGAAATTATCGTGCAGTTAGTGGGATTCGAACGATCGTACATCTTATGATTTTTCGGCCGACATCTGTCAGGAAATTGATCGGCCAGGTCAAAAAATCTTTGTCGGCCCCAGTGCAATCTATCTATGTTTGCAGGGCCAAGCAGGCAGCTCCCCTTTGTTTTCCTGGCAAATTGGTTTTTTTAGTTGATGGTAAATTCGTACAATCGTACGATCGTTCTGAGAAGATCGTGGTCTCACGATCAGGATCTGATCTTTTAAAAATCTCAACATCTATGGCCAGCTTAAATTGGCAGCACTGCAACAAACCAGAGTTCTAATGCCAAAAACTCGATACATTCAAGTCCGGAAATCCGGCATCTCAGACCTGCCAACGTTATATATAAATCAATGGGAGAGGTCCCGAAGAGTTTTGGGGCCGAAAATCCAAAAAATTTGAATGGTTCGAATTATAGGACAATTTTTAATTTTTTTCCCAAACTGAAATTTTTCGGGAAAATGTATTGATAAATAAGGGGAAATAACCCATGTGGATTTGGTCAGAGTATATTTCAGAAAATAATGAGATATATCCGGATTTTGATAAATAACCCCCTAATTGTTTACGGCAAAATATACCCTATTATATACAGTTGTTTGTTATTTTAAGAGATATCTTTGAGATTTTTGAGAGCATAGATCTTATAGATCTTACCATAGATAGGGAGTACAGAATACACTATATATTTAAATTTTATACGCCAATTTGGGAGTTGCCATGTTGTCTACAGACTGCAATAAATGTTGCTAATTATGATCCTCAAGATGAGGCTGTTCTGAAAAGTAAAAGATATGTTCAGGTCATACAAGCAGCATGGCAGCTCCAACTCATGTCTAATACTAATAAACATAGAATGAATATTATGTGCTAAAGCCTCATACCCTTCATACATTGGCTCCCAAACTGTAGGGCTAGTCCCCCTAGTGGGGGTCCTGACATAAAGGCCAAGTAAGGTAATATTTAAGGGTTAATGATTATTTAAAGTCTTGGACATAAGTGGAACTAATAGGTGTGTGTCTCTGTCATTTCCAAAAATATATATGTTACGTGCACGCACATACGCAAAAAACAACATACTATGTACTGTACTAAGGCAGCTCCCACCTGTACATACAAATACAGTATATACGTGGAATATTTTGCACATACAATAAGGTTTACCCTATACTAAGGGGAAATAATCCCTGTATTTGAACAGATTACATTTAAGCAGTACAAGGCTCTTCATACAACAGGTATATTGGGCTGAATCTGTCACCCAGTGGGTGGAACGCCTTGCCCTTGCATGGGAGGGAGAGAACTAATTTGCTTTATGACAGCAGACAATTACATATTGAATAGTTGAAAGGTGAGCAATCTGCATTTTAACATTCTAAGCATTCTATTGAGTCACAATCCATTAATTAGGGGAGCACCTGAGAAGCCTCAGACAAGGATCCTGTTTGTGCTCCCCCAATGGCAACACAACATTATCTGCCCCTGTACAACTGCACTGTGGGTAATTTAGCCCATAATATTATTATAATATCACCATTATTGAAATTATGTAATTTGAGGTTTTCTATTGTACCAAGACTTCTTCATGTATGAAGCTAAATGAACTTTGGAGGGATGTGGTTTTGGGGAGTACCAGCTGCTGACACTAATGCCAGGCAATCCAAAATGTGAGGGATGATATGCAGAACCCTACATTGCCCCTGTTGAAATAGTTTAAGGATAAGGCTCGTGCTCGTGTGATTAGTATCCCACGCTTGACGCGTTTCGTGGCATCTCGCCACTTCTTCAAAAGCATTTGCTTTTGAGGAAGGGGCGAGACGCCACGAAACGCATCAAGCGTGAGATACTAATCACATTCATTTGAGCTGGATTTATGCTTTTCACCATATTCAATGAATGAAGATTTTATCCACTACATCGAGTGCTCGGTATGAACTATTGTATACTTGTATTCTTAATTGTCCAAGACCGAAGGCGTGAATACGTGGCAGCACAGGTGTTATCAGGACCCGTGGAACAGGTGTCGGTGAGTGCTCAGTAATTGTGTGTTTTAAGGCTCATGCCCGGACTGGTGATTTTTAGATTCTGCTAAATGCCAGAGGGGCTGCTATAAGATGCCATAGACAGTCTCTATTTATTAGGCCTGTGGAGGCTGTTTGGGTCTATTTGTACTTTATATGCCAAGGCCTAGTTTGAATTTCAGTCTGGACATGATAAGGGTTACTGGATGAGGGTCAAATCCAATTTAATGTATGTCTAGCTTAACATAACATTCAGGCCCGGATTTGCGGCAAGGCCGCATAGGCTCGGGCCTAGGGCGGCATAAAATAGGGGCGGCATGCCGCCCAGCCGCATTATGGGGACGTTCGCGTCCCTGTTCAACTACACCAGCTGCGTCAGCGTTTTTTCGCCGGCGCGCTGGGAAGGCGGGCGCTAGGACCGCGCGGCCGCCTGGTTAGACCGCGGCCTAGGGGCGGCCGGAGAAGAAATCCGGCGCTGATAACATTCCATTTAAAGGTGAACCAGTGTGGTCCTATCGTATTGAGCCAAGGAGAGAAGAATCACGGAAAATCTCTCTCCGACAGTATGAAATCTGCACATGGGCGCCGTTAAATCGCCCAACATGGGCATGGATACATTCTCCTAAACTCATTATTAAGACAAACTCAAGCATTCAGTGATGTGACTCTCTAGTCTAGAACAACTAGCAAGTAGGGATGGAAGTCAGAATTGGTGCTTAAATGATGCCTTTTTACATAATAGTAGTGATGGGCGAATTTATTCGCCAGGCGCGAATTGGCGGCGAATTCCCGCAATTCGCTGCCCGTGAATTTCCGCGATTCGCCGCCGATGAATAAATTTGCGAAGCCGCCGTGAAAATTCGCCAGTGAATGTGCACCGGCGTCCAAAAAACGGACGTCAAAAACGAGACGTCAGCACCGTTTTGCTAATTTTTCGTTGTTTCGAGAATTTCGCTGGAAATTCCCGAATTTTTCAGCGAAACGCCCCAAATTCGCCCATCACTACATAAAAGCAAAGGAACAGTACAGTTAGAAGATTTAGAAAAGGCCCTTTATTCTTATTATGAAAGAAACTATGATTCTAAGCAATTTTCATATATGCATTCATTGCACAGTTTTAGTAGGTTTAAAATTATTTGTAAATGTACTTGCAATTGAAAGCAGCATCTGTCTGTTTTACATGCTCTGCACTACTTGCTCCGACTCCTGAAACAATGAAGCAGAAACCAGATGACCTAGAGGAGAGCAAAGTTCTTCCAGAAAACAGATAGGGAAACAGAAACATCACTTTCAATATGAAATATGTTCACAAATAACTTTAAAACAATTGATAAAAAAAAAGTTGCTTAGAATTGTATTTTTTTTCATTTTGCATAAAACAGTTTTTGGCTGGAACCCCATTAAATAAAGCATTTTCACATTCATTGTCAGAGAAAAGAAAAGGGGAATAGGTGGAGCAGGAGAAAGAAGAAAAGTGCAGAGGAAGTGAAAGTCCTAGGCTGGGGAAGCAATATTCTCTTGCACACTCTCTTCCTGTGCAGTGCTCATTCTCCCCACCCCATAGTGACAAGTACAAGGAAATGGTTTATATTCTGCCCTTTAGTGATGTGCAGGTTGACTCATAACACACAGGACCCACAGGTTTCCTTCTAGCTCAAGTGGGTTTGTGTTGAAATTTGGGCAAACTTTGTGGGTTTGGATTGGGTGTGGATCAGACTGGAGAGGTCCACTTCTCCTTTTCTCCCAAAGATTCTGTAAGATCTCCCGGCACCCTTACCTCCCAGCACGTCTCTTCCAGGCTGACGGGGTGTAGGCGCGTCCAGCGCTGACGTCACGTTCTTCAAAGTGATGCTGGTGTTTCTTCGCCGGCGTCGTGACGCTCACATCAGAATTTTCATTTTGGTGCCAAATTCCCTATAAAAAGCATATTCTCCATTTTGACAGTGCCCAAGCTGGCTTCTGTTTACAGATCCTGCCGAAGCATTTATACTATTTGGAATTTCCTGTTTTTTGACTCCTGCCTGTTTTGACTCTGATTATAGCAGCCTGCCTGGACCCTTATTGCCTGTTTCCCGACTATGTCTTGCCTAATCCTTGCCGGTACCTCGTTTACTGACTTATACTATTTCACGCACTAACTCCTTGTTGGCTCCACAGCAGAAAGCCATGGGCCACAAAAGGGCGTCGTGAACACCGGGGTTCCCTGTGCATCTGAGTGTACCCACTGCTTCCAAGGTTCCTAATAGACTAGTACGTTACAGATTCCCTGTCTTGAAATAAGAGGCACATGGAGCAAGTGAAGGAAGATGGGTGTAATGATTAAGGTTCTACTATAGCAACATTTTGCAAGTTAGGGTTGGGTTAAGGTTTTGTGGGTTAGGGTCAGGTGCAAGTTCAAGTTTAGGAAGTTAGAGTCCTGTGCAGGTTAGGTTTTTCCTAAGCAACACACAGCTACTGTGCTTATGATATTACCTGGGAACTTTATTGATCAGTTTGACTTGCACAAAAAAGAAAACCCAAAGAAGGAGGCACACTTACACAACAATAAAATGAAGATGGTGCTAAATATGATTAATGGGCACTGACCTAGGTTAGGGCTGCAAAAGTCCTCGGCCCACTGGGAAATGGACACGAGGCTGTGTTGGAGTGACTCTGTCTGGCAAATATTTGCATTCGGCATTGGTAGGTTTTGTGTAAGACAATGGGAGGCTGTGATGGGAGACACGGAGAGGCAGATGGGAAGATATTTTTTGGGGACCCTCAAAGAAAAGCTTTCTCATAACCAAAATACAATATTGCAGTTATGATGATCTAATTTTCATATCAATCTTTACAACAAATTAACAATTTTTAGGAATTTGGGAAGGATGTGGTTTTGGGGAGTACCAGCTGCTTACGCTAAGCCAGGAAATCCAAAATGTGAGGATGATATGCAGACACACAAACTTTACTGCAATTGAGCAAAAATACAATACATCATTCATTAAAAGTACTTGTGTCTAAAGCTTCTTCTTGCACCACAAACCCTGGTCTTCAATGGTGGAGGCAGTCGTGTGCCTAAATAATTAGGCACAGACTTAATTTACAGTTAATGCCAAAAGGTTGCACAGCTGCATCTAGTGCATCTTTCCTATAAAATGATTCTGGAATACTGTGAATGAACAATGCATTGTGGGTAAAAACATGGTGAATTGCGTGATAGTGTCCCCTCCATTAATAAATGTAACCCAAAGAGAGGCCATGCAGCCCTGTACAATGGCCCAGCCAGGATTCCAACAGCCAAGAAGGACACAATCTCACTCTCTGGCGCAAAAGAGGTCATAGATGTGGATAGGATGTTTTAAACCAAAAAACAACCCTGAATTAAGTGCATCAGGGGCCCCTACTGGAACCGCTCGGAGAGTGGCAGCAGTGCCTGGTGTTTATGTTTTATGGGACACATTGTTACGGCCCTGCTAATTCTCAGCGTGTTTCTTTTACAAGAAATGAGGAAAGGATTATGTGCAATGGGGGGGGAGGCAAGTTCTATGACACATCTCACCCGGCCTGCTCCAAGGGATTCTAAACATGGCACAGAACCAACGCAGGGACCAAGCCCACTTGCTAAGTCACTATTAACCCTGAATCTGCCAGGAAGGAGCCAAGCAAAAGCACTGTTATTTATTCTCAAACTTGTTTCCCCAGTCTGGCCGGGACAATGGGATTAACAATACAATATATGGATGTTGGCCTTATATTTCTGGATAATGGTATTTAAATATCAACACCATTAACTGCTACAATGAGATTGTTTTCTTTATATTGTCAAACTATATGGCAATCTCTTCTATACTAATGAGCTCGAAGACCCATGGTTTCATGGGGGGGGGGAAGCAAATAGAAGAAAACCAAGGGACTTGGGGTCTGGCTGTGCTCTGTACCTGATTTCATTTGGCAGCACAAAGACTGTTTAAAGTACAGGACAGGGTACAAAGTGCAGAAAGCACAGCAGATTGCACTCCTTTTTGCACTTTGCACTCTGCCCTGCACTTCATAAATGACTCCATGGGTGTTTGTTCTGCCGGCATGTTTAAAACTCATTTATGCCAAACCCCACCAGTAGCTTTAATGGCAGGAATCCTAAATGGTAACAGGAGCCCCTCAGCAGGCAGGGTAAATGATTATTGTGCCATGGGCCTTAGAGCAGACTGCCCCCAGCACAGTGCTATCCAAGTGGAGGCCCACAGGGACGGAAATGGCCCTTTAAGAGATGTGTATGCACCAGCATAAGGTGGTGCAGAATATCTGCAGTGGGACAGGCAGGTTTCATATACAGTATATGGCAGAATAGTTAAAGAACATAAAGAACAAATGTTTCAATGTTTCAGAACCTCCCATGTTTTGCTGTGACCTGCAAAACACACACTCAACTATATATATATATATATATATATATATATATATATATATATATATATATATATATATATATATATATATATATATATATATTAAGGGCACCTGCTTCTTTTCCAGGTGTATGAGTTGACATAGTAATGAATGAGCAATGCGCTGTGCTCCAGATTCACATTGGTGCATTCATTCCTTCCTCACTTATCCAGTGGTTGAGATTTTCCCTTGATGCAATAAAGAGCTGCACATATATATTAGGAAAACTTATATAATCCCTATTTCATTTTTTTTTTTGTAAAAGCAGAAGCAGAGGTAGCTATTAGCTTGAGGCTGTATTTACATTCCTGTCCGGTGCCCCAAACATAAAAGTTGTCAATTTAATAGAACAGCGCTCCTCACTTGAGCCACCGCTACTACAACTCTCACAATTTCCTTCGGTTTCAGTGATCAATGTAGAGCCACAATTATCCTGATAACCCATTTGAAGGCATACTGCAGGCTACAGATATATGTGCGCCCTGAATCCTGTGCTCACCAAGTGCCATTTTTTGTGGTGCAAGCGGTTCAGAGGAGAAAGCTGAAGATTTAGGTTTGCTTTGTTCCTTTCAGACAATCACTTTCAGCTCATAATCAGGACTTCAGATGAAGGGAATGTTTAACCTCCCTGATATGTTTCCTGCTCCCACTGCCTTTCGGCCAAGTCGTACTGGATTTATTGGCACGGCCAATAAACAAAATGAACCTCCCTGGGGGGCTGGAACTTCTAAAAATCCAGATGTTTCCAGACTGTGAGCTAAGTGGCGGCATGTAGCGCTCGTAGAGCATCCAAGCTGCAGGAAGAATCACACAGTAACACATAAATACACACATACACAATCATATTCAAGGGCAACACTTCCCAACACAAGGAGACAAGAATGTGCTCTCTTCCTCTGCCATTGCAGCTTTCGGGTTTGGCAACTGATGACAATCCTGCTCCTTGCAAATGGTTTCCTGCCTTCGACAAGTCACCTTTGAACTCTAGTAACAGAGAAGGGCAACCATCTTCCTGCAAGATGCTCTGTTGATGAATGGTCCCTGACTTGCATTTGCATATGGACTGGAGAGATAAAGCCAATCCTTCTGGTCAAGATATCAGCTTTTCTCTATGTCCAAGAGGTCAAGGGCTCTGGCCTTTCCTCCAGCTGGAAGATCTAATCTTTAAGAATTTATTTCCACCACCTTTCCCTCTTGTCTATTGTATACAGACATGACGTCTGTCGGAAGTTTGGCTTTGCCCATTGTTCCTACCAGCTCTACTCCAGAAAAATTCCTTTTCCTCTTTCCAAAAGCCTCAGGACTGCAGGGCCTTCAAAGCCTGGAGGGATGTCAAGAACAGAGGAAATTCCTATATTTATGGAACAGGCAGTCCATTGCATAAACAGAGAAAGTACCAATATAATTTATCTATCTAGGAGGCCTCCAACATATTGCTCTATGATGACACCAGAATTCTCACTTTTAGTGCTCAAAGGACACAAGGGGCATTTTGATCTCCCTTTATCACCCCATTAGTCTTTGGCAGCCTATTTGCTGTTATCCGGAAACCTGTTATCTAGAGAGTTGCGAATTACGGAAAGGCAGTCTCCTATGGACTCCATTATAATTAAATAATCCAAATATTTAAAAATGTTTTCCCTTTTCTCTATAATAATAAAACAGTAGCTTGTACTTGATACCAAATAAGATAGCATTAATCCTTATTTGAAGCAAAACCAGCTTATTGGGTTTATTTAATGTTTACATGATTTTCTAGTAGACTAAAGGTGTGAAGATCCAAATTACAGAAAGACCCTTTATCCAGAAAACCCCAGGTCCCAAACATTCTGGATAACAGGTCCCATACCTGTATCAATGCTTCTCAGTCTTTTTAAGCACAAGAACTTCAAAGCATATAAAAGCTTGCAAGTTCACGTAAAAGTCAATGGGAGTTGTCGAAGGCAAAATTCAAGATTTTCAAGTTTCTTTGAGATTGTAATCTCACAAATTTAAGGTACTCAGGTTTTTTTTTCCATGCTTTTATTCCATCAAGTTTTTTGGATTTTTAAATAAAAAAGCTAACATTACAGTTTTTTGAAATTGTGAGTTTATTTGAAATAGACAAATGTAGAGTTGCAGAAGTTTAAGCACAGTCCTTGGGTTGTACATAGTAGCTATAAACTGGTAATCCTAATCTCTGCTTCTATTTCAGAAATCCATCTAATATTAAGGGTCAGGGCACACGCTCAGATTTGGGAAGAGTAGTTGCCCAGTGACAAATCTCCTCTTCTTTGGGCAACTAATCTCCCCGAACTGCCTCCAGTCAGCTAGAATGTAAATCGGCAGCGGGATGGCACTTGGAGTGCCATCCCGCCGGCAATTTACATTCTAGCTGGCAGGAGGCAGTTTGAGAGATTAATCGGGCAACTAATCTCCTCGAATCTGAGGGTGTGCCCTGACCCTAATGCTGCTCCATGCATAAATCTGTGACCCAGTGTTGTGTGGGATGGGCTAGTGGAACACTGGAAGAAAGTCTGCTGGGCCCTGCCCTCATGGGCCACACTACCCCAGGTCTGCTACATACAGAAGTATGGTGGGCGGCATGTGGAGGGGAAGAGGGGTATTAAATCAGGATGGGAGGCCTCTATGGCTGAGATGGTGGGCATTTAAGATGGAGACCCCCAGTAGTCCCAGACACCCCAGTGGTGATGGTGACGCCCTGTGAGAAGTTTTAATTCCTGGATTATTGCTGCTATTGAGAAGATGAAACTTCATCCTTATACTGTGACACTTATATTCTATGTGTACAGTATAATTTAAGTTGGTCTCTAAGCCCAGTAACTGACATGTGTTGTGAATCAGCAGAAAAGAAGATGGGGAGCTACTAGGGCATCTTTGGAGGAACAGATCATCCCTGCTAAAGGGCTGTGGTTGCCTTTTGTTAAGATTTAGTTCACCTTTAAGCCAGAGCAAACTGCTTCAAAAAACTTCCAAAGTGCAAAACACGATGTGCCACACATGCACGGGGGTGCCATTGGACTTGTCGCAAAAAAGACAAAGTCCCAAAAAAACGGCCAAAAGGTGTAAGATGTCTTGAAGTCTTCAGGTCTGTCTTCCCTCGAAGGCTAGGATAGGCCTCTTTATCCCGACCCCTCCCTGGGCAAAAGGGCTGGAGGGGCAACAGTCTTCAGACCCCCCTTTGCTGCAAGACTAGAACTGGTCCCTTTATTCAAATCCCCTAACGCCCTTTGGCTTCAAAGGTGAAAAAGAAAACAAATAAACTACAGAGAGGTTCCAAGTCTTTGTGCTTTGTGGTCAGGAGGAGAAAGATACTAAAGACCACACATCTCCCCCCCCCCATCAGTGCTACCCCAAAGGATTGCCCCAGATCTGAGTGAAAAAACACAAAAATATAAAGTGCACAGGAGGAGTAACAAACAAATAAGTAAAATCCATAAAAGGTGACTGTGACGGCCCCAGCCCTTCAGCCAGAATAAAAAAATAGCCACCAGGTAAAAGTGCAGTAAATGCTAATGATAAGCGAATTTCTCGAAACTCTGAAAAATTCGCAAAATTGTGAAAAATTCACAAAACACATTTAAGTCAATGGGCATCAAATTTTTTTTACACACAACAATTTTTATGCGCTCAACAATTTTTGTTGCAGCAAAATTTTCCCACCAATCCCCACTCCCCCTAGCAGCACTGGGGATACAAATGAGACCAAAAAATGGGAGCTAAGAGTGATAATTAACAGAACAAAAACACCTTTAAATAATCTAAATGCTGGGAGGGAGTCTGGTCATGGCATATAAATGTTTAATCACACACTGCAGAGATATTCATCATTTTACAGCAAACTATAGGTGTGTGCATTGCATATATGGTGCCTTTCTCTGCTGATTAACCTATTTTCCTTTGTGTCACTGAATGTTTCTGGTTTATAAAAGGAATGTTAAATGGATTTAGGGCAGGGAAGAGAGTCCCAACCCTGTAGAAACAGTAAAAACGGCACATTGTTATAGTGCAGCTAAACTGTATTTTTAAAATCCACGTCATGATTTCTTCAAATGGGAATTGGAGATGGGGCAGTTTCACTCATTGCCTTGGGACCCTCTATCTGAATACATTTCATGAATGTTGTTTAGGTCACATTCAAATATCCTTTGGGCAGAGCAGGGTCTGCAAAATATCGAACACTGATGATTATTGTTGCACCCTTATAATACTGTGAATTATAGGGGTGTTAAAAGTCACTGAGGAGTTCTGTGACTATATAAAGGCACAAGGGTGCAGGCTGAGTTATACAGGGAACTCTGAGCAACACTCATTTATTATAAGAATAATGTACCCCCTACTGTAAATGATAAGGATATTAGAAGTCACTGAGGGGTTCTTTGACCATATAAAGGCACAAGGCTGCAGGCTCAGTTATACAGGGAACTCTGAGCAACACTCATGTATTATAAGGATAATGTACCCCCTACTGTAAATTCTAAGGATAGTCAAAGTCAATGGGGCTCATTTATAAACTTTGTGCAGGGCAGATTGGTTCGCACGGTGAATATATTTGCCCTGCCCATGATTACATTTATAAAGCCGAATGTGCAAACAGAATTGAAAATTTTTTTCTCAATGTGAATGTCTATAACAGCTTTTTAAATATGTCCAAAATCGCAAATGGCGTTTGAATTACGCCACAACTTTGGTGGCGGAGAAAAGAGAAAATATTCACAAAACAGTTTTGCAAATTGCGAATTTAAGTTACTGTCCACGGTATTTTCGCACACTACAACCTCGCACAGTGGGCACACTCCCATTTGCGAAAATGTATTCACAATGAGAATTTGCAAAATCCGGACTGGCAGAGCAGTGGAATATATTGGCGTTTAGGAAAAAGCATGTGCAATACAACAATTTGTGAATAAATATGCGCTGCGCGACTTTATCAATGACCCCCACTAAGTTCTGTGACCATATAAAGGCACAAGGCTGCAGAACTCTATAAATTAGAAGGATATTAGAAGTAGGGATGTAGCGAACGTCGGAAAAAAAGTTCGCGAACATATTCGCGAACTTGCGCAAAAATGCGAGCGGTTCGCGAACGGTTCGCGAACCCCATAGACTTCAATGGGAAGGCGAACTTTAACATCTAGAAAAGACATTTCTGGCCAGAAAAATGATTTTAAAGTTGTTTAAAGGGTGCAACGACCTGGACAGTGGCATGCCAGAGGGGGATCAAGGGCAAAAATGTATCTGAAAAATCTGCCTGTGTGTGCTTGGAAGAGATAGTGTAGGGGGAGAGCTGTTAGTGATTTCAGGGACAGATGATAGTAAGTTTGCTGGCTAGTAATCTGCTTGATACTGCTCTGTATTGGAGGGACAGAAGTCTGCAGGGATTTGAGGGACATTTTAGCTTAGGTAGCTTTGCTGGCTAGTAATCTACTGTTCTCTTTAAACAACTGCCATACGTTGACCTTGTAGGCATTGTTTGCCCAGTTTTTTTGGACGCAGCCACTGAAGCACAGTTGCCAGAAAAAATATGCCATATAAATGCTGAAAATAGTCATTTTTCGCCATACGTTGACCTTGTAGACATTGTTTGCCCAGTTTTTTTGGACGCAGCCACTGAAGCACAGTTGCCAGAAAAAATATGCCATATAAATGCTGAAAATAGTCATTTTTTGCCATATACGTTGAGTCAACGTATGGCAAAAAATGACTATTTTCAGCATTTATATGGCATATTTTTTCTGGCCTCTGTGCTTCAGTGGCTGCGGCCAAAAAAACTGGGCAAACAATGCCTACAAGGTCAACGTCGTTGGCGTGCAGTAACCCTCCGAGATCCACCCCTCATTCATTTTAATAAAGGTCAGGTAATCGACACTTTTGTGACCTAGGTTGAAGAAAACACTGTGCAAATAATGCCTACAAGGTCAACGTATACACTACTACAGCGGTGGATACGGATTACGTAAAATATATGAATGCTGCTTGAAAAAAGTCACTCCGGTGTTTTTTCTGGAGACGGTAATATTATGGATATTTAGACAGAATGTGAACAAGGTCACACAGCTAGATGGCGGGTTGAAGAAAACAGTGTGCAAATAATGCCTACAGGGCAAATAATGCCTAAAAGGTCAACTTATACACTACTACAGCGGTAGTAAAATAAAAAAAAGTAAAATAAAAAAAAAATGAATATTAAAAAAAAAAATTAAAGTTGGTGCTGCTGAACTACTAGGAGCAGCAGATTAGCACACCAGTCCCACTCCCCAACACTGCTAGACTAATAGCACTGGGCTCTTATAGTAGTAGTAGTAGTAGTAGTAGTAAAACAACAAAAAAATAAATAAAAGCAGTCCTTACAAGGACTACTGTTATTGCAGCAGTCAGCAGATGAGATCAGAAGCAGGACAGCTGCCCACTGCAGCTACATACAGAGCACTGCAGTAGAAGGTAGATTACTAGCCAGCAAAGCTACCTAAGCTTAAATGTCCCTCAAACCCCTGCAGACTTCTGTCCCTCCAATAACAGAGCAGTATCAAAACGATTACTAGCCAGCAAACTTTCAACTGTCCCTGAAATCACTAACAGGCAGCAGCTCTCTCCCTACACTATCTCTTCAGCACACACAGGCAGAGTGAAAAAACGCTGCAGGGCTTCGGTTTTTATAGGGAAGGGGAGTGGTCCAGGGGAGAGCTTCCTGATTGGCTGCCATGTACCTGCTGGTCTGGGGTGAGAGGGCAAAAAAAAGCGCCAACAATGGCGAACCCAAAATGGCGAACGTCGCGCGACGTTCGCGAACTTCCGGCGAGCGCGAACCCCCGATGTTCGCGCGAACAAGTTCGCCGGCGAACAGTTCGCGACATCTCTAATTAGAAGTCACCAAGAAGTTTTTGACCATATAAAGGCACTGGAAATGACTGAAGTAGTGATGTGCGGGCCGTCCCGAAACCCACGGGTCGGGCAGGTTCAGGCCGACTCCTGAACCAAAACTTCAGGTCGCAGGTCCGGGTCAAGCTCTTCTCCTGCACTTCCCGCCTGTGACCTAGCACTTCCAGCGCCTAAATTTATAGAGTTGAGCCCGCCCCACCCCTTGTGTGACATCACTATGGGGTGGGGCAGGATCGGGTCTATAAATAGGGGGGCAATAGCGGGCTGGATGCGGATTGGGAGAGGGCAGGTTAGGGATGGGAATTTTTCAACACGCACATCACTAGACTGAAGCACTTGGCTGAAAAGACAAGACAACTTGCAGAGGGTACAATATTTCCTGCAGAGCACAGATTTAAACATCAAATATCATTGATGACATCACGAACCACAGTTTGTAAGGTTATGAATGGCTTGCATGTGATATATATATATATATATTTATTTACAGTAATATAACTAGAGGGTGGCGGGCCCCGGTGCGGGACGTGTAGCCGGGCCCCCCCTCCGTACACGATTTTCTCTACAGCTTCAATCGGTGAGCGAGCTGCCGGGCAGGGCCGGAACTAGGGGTAGGCAGAAGAGGCACTTGCCTAGGGCGCAAAGTTTGAGGGGCACCAGGCATGGTACCTCTTCTGCAGCTTTCCCCTAGTTCTGACCCTTGTGTCCCCACACCTGTGCCAGCAATTACGGTTTTCCGGACAACCATGTTCAGTAATGTATGTGTGCACAACGCATCTCCGGCGCTTGAGCTCATTTGCGCATGCGTACGCTCATTTTTGTGCGCACAAGAGAAGGGGGCGACGTGGTCAGCCGGGTCGCCTAGGGCGCCCGGCTGACTTAGCCCAGCGCTGCTGCCGGAGGGCCCTGAGGGGGTCGGGCCCTGGCCCAATCACACCCCCTGCTCCCCCAGTAGTTCCGCCACTGTATATTTATGTGTGCAATAAATGGTGATGGGCGAATCTGGTGAAAAATTAGCGAAACGCATTGAAGTCAATAGGCGTCAAAATGATTTTTAAGATCAACAATTTTGGCACGAGTGACCAGTTTTTATATGTGTGACGCTTTTGTCCAAATGCCTTAAAGTCAATGGGAATCCAAATAATGTGACAATTTTTACACATTTTTTCGTCCGTGAATTTTTCGTAAAAACATTAGTGGGCGGCAAAATTTGCCACGAATAAATGCATGCCGAATAAATTCGCCCATCACTAGTTATAAATAATATGTAGGTATTTCAGTTCACCAAGGAATTCTTGTTTCTGACGAAAGGCTGGTGGAAAGAGTTTTCCTTTTTCAGGCTGAATTGGACTGACAAATGGGGATTATCACCTGTCACCTTGAATGTTTGCCTGAAATTCATACTATTTGTCATGATGTTTAAGCACCTGGACTGAAGCAGAAAAGCTTAGGTGTCCAACTTAAAATGATGTAAAAGGCCATGTATAATGCTTCCAGTGGCGGCTCTACAGGGCTTGGCTCCTGACCTGAAATTTGTCATTTCCTCAGTCCCTCTCTGGAATTTTTGGAACCCCCCCTGACATTCTGACCATTTGTTTGTTTAATATCCGGGTTGCAGGATGTCTCCATGAATGGTTCCCTTTTTGTACCACGATGAGGGAAATATGTATACTTTATATATAATCAATATTAATAACAATCGTACTGTGAGGCATCGGCTAAACGAAGACTAAAGCCAAGATACCCATGTCTCCTACATGAAATGGTATTTTGTTAAACTCAATAATAATAATATTGAGGGTTTTTTAAAGGGGATGTTTTCTTCAACAGTTGTTAGTATGTTGGACACAGAAAGTGGCAGGATGGGGTGACATTTCTAAAAGCTGGATCATGAGACTGGGGTGGGGGTCCCTGGGTGGCAGCACAGACACCCAGTCTGATACTGGATGGGGTAATATATTTATGGCCACTAAAGGTGCTGTTTCATTGCAGTCTATAGCACATTTCATATATACATGTTCTGTGCACGCAATATCTATTCCTTGAAACGTTTCCTTCAGTTTGATGAACACAAGGGGGAGGCATATTTATCAAAATCCGAATTTTTCTGAGTAATTTAATTAAAAAAGCCTGACCACGATTTTAACTATTTGTTATTAAAACACAATTTAATCAGATCATGGACAAACAGGAAAGAAACGAGCAAAAATCCGAATCTTATGATTTTTTTCTGAGTTTTTTCCCAGAATTGCTCAATTTTTCAGGCTTTTTCCAGAAAAGTCCAAAATAATCGTATTTTCGGGCTAATTTTAGTACAAACCACAGAAAATTCCAAATCGGATACGGACCTCTCCCATTAAATTATATACAATCTCTGTAGGCCTGAGATGCCAGATTTTGAGATTCTGACTTTTTCCATTCTTGGGAGTATAATAAATTTCAAAAGATTTTAATTTTCCACTAAAAATTCAGATTTTATATTTAAAATTTGGCCTTTTGGCATTTGGCATTTTGGCATTCAGACTTTAATAAATAACCGTCTAAATATAAGATGAAGCATTTTTATAAAAAATTCCCTTCAAATGTTTCATGACAGTGTTTAACTCCATGCTTTTTGTTTCTGGTCGTTGTTAAGTTGGCAAAAAGGTTGCTAATTGGAGAGAAGAATGTTGATAATGAACATGTCACCCTCACCATAACATGGGTCAGACACAATGCTGCTTTTGTCAATTTCAAAGCCATGGTCCCAAGTACATGATTAAGGGAGATCTCTGCAGTATGGAATGACCTGATTATTCCCAAATTAAGGGAAATGGGTCAAGAAGGCTTTTGCTCGGGTAAACTGAGCATTTCCTTTTGTCCTTGTTTCCTAAAAAAAAAAAAAGTAAAACAAGGCACTCACACTTAAAAATAGGTCAGTGTTGTGTGAAATGGTATGTTTCAACTAGATTAATATGTAAATATTTGAAATATTTGGATTTAGAACATTAGATTAATGCTGTTGCTCATCCAGAAAGGAAATGGGAAGCACTCTAGCTGGCACCAATATCTCTGTGCTGTATCAGACAGTGTTGCCGGGCAGTATAGGAGCAGTTGCAGTAACTTAACGAGTGCCTGGTACAGTTTCACAGCAAAATTCATGTTTTGCCAGTAGGGACATTTTTCACAATTCTGCATTATAATTTCGCCATGTGTTTTGTATTGGCAAAATATTTTTTTTTTGGGGGGGAGGGAACACAAAAAATGACAGAATTTTCATTGACAATTTTTCAGGGAAATTTTACCTTTTCACAAATTTTTCAGCAAAGCAAAATGGGCCAGCTCTTTTTATCTCTAAACATACCCTAAATATACTGTCTGTCTAAGACCCAGCTGCAAAATTGATATCTGCCCCCAGCCCCACACTTGTACCCACCAACTTCAGTGCCCTAAAGGCTGGTTAGTTTGCATCGTGTTATCCCCAGTGCAAAAATCTTTAGGGGGCCCAGTATGCACTGGCAGAGCCCTCATCCATGTTTGCAGCAGCAGTCCAGGCCCCCAGTCACCATGGCTATCACATCTGCTGTATGGTAGTTACCATAGGCAGAGGTTGAATAGTTCATTGGAACTTCCATTGATGTTAGTTATTTTTTGTGCTAAAACCCCCTTGCAATAGTTCCTTCCAAAACCCCCTATCCAGGATGAGTTGAGATGCAATGCACTCACTGGCCCTCCTTTGTTCGATTGCCTGGTGCACAGTCCTCTATGGAGACGGCACTCCCCGAACTCCAATGGAAAGAAACGAATGGAGGAACCGGCACACAGGAGCATAAGCAAACGGGGTTAAACCCCTTACGTGTTTATTACGTCAAATGATGCACAATGTTTCGGGGACACGTTATAGACTCGCCAGTCAGAGGATTTTTGGTTGTTTTTTTCTTTCAGCTTTTCTTTTCATTTTTTAGGCAAACCTCCCCAAGCCTTAATGAAAATCCACCTATGATAGTTACATCAATGCATCAGGCACTTAAAATGGCATATTAGCCCCAACTCTGTGACATTTTCATACACAATTATTAACTGAGTGGTGCCTGCGACAATAATGACGGGCAGGGCCTATATCAAATAGACTATATGACATGTTCTACATACATTGAATATCCAGTGAATAACTTATATCAGTAACTGTTATGATGCAGGGATTGTGTCTTTCCTGGGGATCACCATGTCTCTTGAGATCATACCAGCTTGGAGCTGCAGCTTAGTGACGAGTGCTGATATTTTTGAGTGCACTGTTGCAAGTGGATAGACAGAGTTAAATATCTGCTGACAGTTTACTTAGTACTTCTGTGCTGGCCACAGTTAAAGGAGAACTAAACCCTAAAGTTAAAAATCCCCTAGCCTACATAGACCCTCCTTCCTCCTCCCCCCCAGCCTGGCAGCTAACCCGGGCAAATGCCCCTAACTCTTTTACTTACCCCACCGTGCAGATTCTGTCCAGCGGAGTTCATGGGTGCCATCTTCAGCCGCTTCGGTAATCTTCTGAATGAGAACGGTGCTTTAGCAAATTTCTTGAGTTTTGGCGCATGCGCAGTTGTCACAAAACAGAAAATTGCTCCAACTGCGCATGCGCCGCTATGCCAGTCTCATTCCGAAGATTACCAAAGAGAAGAATATGGCTGCCATGAACTTTGCTGGACATTATCTGCACTGAGGGGTAAGTTAAGAGGTTGGGGCATTTGCCCAGGGCTGGGGGGAGGAGGGAGGGGGTCTATATAGGGTAGGGGGGTAGGGTTTTTTAACTTTTGGGTTGAATTCTCTTTTAAGCTAGGACATATTTTGAGGCTGTAAATGAGCCATAACCCTGGCTTGGAAATGTACAAAAACAACTTTCTGTATATACAGTATCCTTATAAAAGTAGGTTGTGTTTTAAAATGATTTCATTTAATAAAAATTAGCAAAGAGCCACTATGCTGCCTTTCCAATAAACAGGAAGATTCCATGAGTACGAGCTGTGGGTTGTGCAATGCAGCAGGCTTCATTTGCACATTATTACATTCAGGCCTTACATACCAGCATGAAACCAAATAAAATTCCAGAAACGCTTGACCCTAAACAGTCATTGGTTACAGAGCTTCTAAGCACACTGCTGGACTATTAAAGGCACAGCGATACCAAATAAATGTTACTCTTGTTAAAGTGTCCCTTGTATCAGGATGGGGTATATGTGCTATTGTATTCAGCTCTAAAATACATCATCATGCTCCTTATGTACTGCCAGCAAGTTACACGGTTCTTTAAAAAAACAGCTAGTGTTGTACATTAGGGGTAACGGAGACACTGAATGCAAGTGATGCAAAAGTGCTCATTTAAATATCATTTGCTTGCAGGGTCTGGTTGCACCCAGCACCTCTTAGGCTAGTGGCACACAGTAAAATTCCAGGGAGATTTTTCGCCCAGCAACAAATCTCCTCCTCTTCGGGCGACTAATCTCCTCGAAAAATGCCTTCTCGTCTGCATGAGTGTGAATCACTATGGGATGGCACTCGGACCACTTTGGTTTTCTGAAGTCACCAGGGGCGATCCTGGCCCCTCCGCCGCCTGAGGCAGCAGCAGTTGCTGCTGCCCCCCCTCCCCCGGAAATTCGCTCTTAAAGTACCAGGAGCAGCATTTTTGCTGCCCCTGGTACCAAGTGGGGCACTGCCACCTGAGGCAACAGCCTCAACTTGCCTCATTGGCAAAGCACCCCTGGAAGTCACCCATAGTTTCCTCGTGGGCCATGTAAGAGAGAAATTACAGTGCGCTCTGCCACTTCAGGCCCACTACCTGCCTGGGGTCTGTGGGGAAGGAGCAGGGCTAAGACTAGGGACAGGCAGAAGAGACACATACCTATAGCGCCATGGTAGGGGGAAGAGGGCACAGGCACACACCTCTTCTTTCTATCTACCCCCTAGTCTGGGCCCTCATCCCCCACTTACATCCCCCCTAGGGCCTAGGGTGCCCAACCAGCTTGGCCTGGCTCTGGGCAGAAGAAGCGGTTTGCAGCAGTAGGATGCTTGCCTAGTAGTGGCAGCAGCTGGAGGTGTTATGCAGTCACACACAGGGTTTACATTAGTATAATCCGCATCTGGGGTGGTGAACCCTTTAGGATATGGCCTTGGTGGGCCCCAGATACTCCAGTCTGACTCTGCTGAGAACTGCCAGTTTAAAGACCTCTATTGCTTTTAGGGTTGCCACCTGGCCGGTATTTTACAGGTCTGGCCGGTAAAAATGATCATTGATCCCAATGTTATTAATAGGGGAAAAAAGATAAATATATAGGAAGGCCGGTATTTTTTTCCAGAAAAGGTGGCAACCCTAATTGCTTTATAGATACCTAGAGGAAGACATTTTGATTTGCACTCAGTAGGAAGTGATGCGGTAAACTGTTTTCCCTAAGTGCACTTATAAATCCACCCTTCCAGATATGTCTAAACACATTAGTTCCTTTCATATTTAACTGACCTATGCAGTACGTTTGCACTACTTACAAATAACAGGGAGCATTAGCTAAAGTGGTTTATGGGGTTAAAGTCATTATAGAGAAACCTGGGCAATATGTCAGGAAAACAAACTTTAAAAGTGCCAAAGCCAGAGACTGTCCCTAGATGTTTTTTGAAATTGGCAGTTGTAGCTGCTGCATTAGTCGGGTTTATTTATTTTCTTACATGTCTGTGTATGGCCCTTCCCCTCCTCCCTGCTAAACTGAAGACAGTTTTACAAGTTGCTCCAATATTAAAGAAAAACTATTGTCAAAATAAAGAGTTTTTTTATTTGTTCTAGAAGTTGTGGCATTGAGCAGTGAAAGAAATCTTGAACCGTTTCTGCTTGTGCAGTCAAGTGACTGTGGCTGAAGCGCTGGCATAGGTGAAAGACTGCACCAGCACAACCAATCAGATCTTTGTTTTTATTCATTTGTAGTAGAGGGACCAATAAAAATTGCTCCTTTACTGCATGGGACAATTGAACACAATGTTAGTGAAGCTTAGTCAAACCTGATATTTTGTATAAATAGGCTTTAACCGTCTTTGAAAATGTAACCATTACTGATACTCTGTTCAGTTTAGGGGTATTAAAGTGGTGGTGAATATTTTAACAAACATCCCTCTCCCCTGGTCTATCGTCCACCTTTCACGTTCGCCCAGATTTTTTTTAAGCATTCCCCTGACTTCTTCTGCAGGATCTCCTTAAAATACAGCTGCGCACTAAATACTCAGTATGTCTTTTGGAGAAAGTGTACATGTAGAGATCTGCGGATTCAGATGAGAGATTATCGCGTTGCGTAACATTTCCAGGGGTGGGCTGGCATTCTGATGTCACTTATCTGGCTCCGGGAAATTTTCAGATACCCCAGGTACGCTCTACCCAAAGTTGACAGCTCTGCCACCACCCTCTTAGGTAGAGTTGCCACCCAGCCAATATTTTACCTGCCTAGCCAGTAAAACACCTGACAAGGCCAGATCCTGTATTGCATATTTACCGACAAGATAGTAGCTGGTATATTCATTGGCTTGAAAATCCAGTCTGAAAAGGTGGCAACCCTACTCATAGGCAGCAGCTCCAGGATGCCCATAGCATCCTGTGTCAATAGTACACACAGTGTCGGACTGGGACACTAGGGGCCCGCCCAAAAACCTTAGACCAGGGGCCCACTCTCAGTACTAATATTCTTCATCTCCTCAATCAACCTCTATTCTCCTAGTTTGTTTTCTTTACATACTTGAATCTATTATTCCATCTATTTAGCCTCTTTGTTCTCATAAAATAGGGAATGGCCATGAAAAAGGCCAAAAGTTTAGCAGCATGAGGGTCACTGACACCTGGGCCACACAGAGTACATATGTGCTTAAAAATAATTTTATTTTAATGACTTGATTTTCACACATTGGACGGAGTTGGATCAGGCGCATCACCCCCTTAAGGGCCAAAGTGACACTGGAATTATGGGGAGAAATATGAGATTTATAGAGCCCGCACTCCATTTGGGAGTAACAATACTATGTTGGCCAGAAAATACTCCTAAAAAGAGTATCCAGTGTGGACACAGTGTTTTGTCACAAACATGTACATAAAGAGTATGGGGGGAATGTAATATAAGTCGCAATGTGAAAAGTTTGTTGCGCAAACAAATTTTGCTTTGCACAAAATGAATATAGCTTTTGCAAACGCGGACCACTTCCGACAGTTTGCGATTTTTCTAGTTTGCGACAATGTGCAGTCAATGTAATAAAACTTCTTACTGAAAAAGTCGCTATGTTTGCTCCAAAATATTACGACACCTTCAAGCACTTCTTAAGAGTGCGCAATTACAATTCGCAATGTGCAATTACAATTCGCAATGCAATAACAGTTTAAGGAACAATATTACATTGCGAGGTGTGGCTTTTTAGTCTTACCGGCGCAAATTGTTTTGACTTTGCGACTTTAATTCCTTTCCCCCGCTTTTCTTCAAGCACTTGCGTATGTTTATGGCATATGAATGAAAAGACACAATAGGTGCAACAAATTTGGGAAATAATAAGGTATTACAGCAATGAGATCCGTTATCTGGAAACCCAGAAAGTTCTGAATTATGGAAAGGCCGTCTTCCGTAGACTCCATTATATCCAAATAATCCACATTTTTAAAAATGATTACCTTTTCTGTGTAATAATAAAACAATAGATTGTACTTGAAGATATAATTAATCTATATTGGAGGCAAAACCAGCCTATTGGATTTATTTAATGTTTGCATGATTTTCTAGTAGACATAAGGTGCAAAGATCCAAATTTCAGAAAGATCCGTTATCCGGAAAACCCAGGTCCCGAGTATTCTGGATAATAGGTCCCAGTAGGGACCCACCTCAGACTCCATATCTGCCCCATTTATAGTTCCTTCATCATGGTATATCACGAATAACGTATATCAGATAACGAGTGGATTTTTATACTACCAATATGGCAGCATTAGGGGGGAGCTAATGGGCCTTGTTTATATCAACCTTGAACCCCGTCTTAAGGGTAGTTATAGTTAGGGGAGACGTAAGGGGGACAAGGGCCCAGACTAGGGGTACAGAAGACCTGTGAGGGGGTTATCACTTGTTGGAAACCAAACTTAATCTCACATTGTGAATCACCAACTATTAATTGTATCACGTTCTTCAATGAATTAACACAGTCTCTAAACCCAGAAGGTTCTTTAGAAATCTGTAGCATGATGATCTTCATTCCCCACAAACTTAAATTAAAGAAAAGTAAAATCACATTCCCTGTTAAACTCACGCCAATCATTTCAGTTGGGGGGTATTTACGTAATTGCTGCTGATGTTGGGAACAAATCTTTCAAATCAAACAGTCTTTTTCTTTCGCAAGCTCCTCTTTCACAGGGTTGACGTCTCAGAATAAAAATGCCAATCAGTCTGACAAGCAATTACATGCAGCGATTAATTGAAGGACCTTCTGAAGAGATAACAAAAGGTGGAAAAAATCTCGCTCAGAAGAATATTGTTGAATCTCTCCTTAAAGGGACAACTGGGGAAGCTTTTGTTAGTATATTTTACAAAGTTATGGGAGGCATTTGTAAATCTGACTATTGCCTCTCTGAATTTAGGGGCAGAAGTTGCTACAAGTTGGAAAGTGTATTTTACTATATGTTTCTAGGTATTGTGTGGTGAAGGTCAAGTTAGCAGTATCTAAGATGTAAGGCCACTAGGGGCACTGTTTTTTTTGTTTAAAGGGATACTGTCATGGGAAAACATGTTTTTTTTTCTAAAACGTATCAGTTAATAGTGCTGCTCCAGTAGAATTCTGCACTGAAATCCATTGTTCAAAAGCGCAAACAGATTTTTTTTTAAATTCAATTTTGAAATCTGCCATGGGGCTAGACATATTGTCAGTTTCCCAGCTGCCCCCAGTCATGTGACTTGTGCTCTTATAAACTTTAGTCACTCTTTACTGCTTTACTTCAAGTTGGAATCATATCCCCCCCCTCCCTCCCCCCCCCCAGCAGCCTAACAAACAAACTATGGGAAGGTAACCAGATAGCAGCTCCCTAACACAAGATAACAGCCCCCTGGTAGATCTAAGAACAACACTCAATAGTAAAAGCCAAGTCCCACTGAGACAGATTCAGTTCCATTAAGTAGGAGCAATAACAGCCTGCCATAAAGCAGTTCCAGCCTAAAGTGCAGGCACAAGTCACATGACTGGGGGCAGCTGGGAAACTGACAATATGTCTAGCCAATGTCAGATTTCAAAATTGAATATAAAAAAATCTGTTTGCTCTTTTGAGAATTGGATTTCAGTGTAGAAGTCTGCTGAAGCAGCACTATTAACTGATGCGTTTTGAAAAAAAGGAGGGTTATATGGAGCAATAGAAGGAGTTATAAAGAGAGTTATATGGAGCATTAGGAGAAGTTATAGGGAGGGTTAAATGGAGCAATAGGAGGAGTTATAGGAAGGGTTAAATGGAGCAATAGGACGAGTTATAGAGAGGGTTATATGGAACAATAGGAGGAGTTATAGGGAGGGTTATATGGAGCAATAGGAGGAGTTATAGGGAGGGTTATATGGAGCAATAGGAGGAGTTATAGGGAGGGTTATATGGAGCAATAGGAGGAGTTATAGAGAGGGTTATACGGAGCAATAGGAGGAGTTATAGGGAGGGTTATATTGAGACATAGAAGGAGTTATAGGAAGGCGAATATGGAGCATTGAGATGCGTTATAGGGAGAGTTATGTGAACCAGTAGAAGAAAGTATATGCAGGTCTGTATGTTACAACAGAACAAATAGAACTGAGGTTCATATGGACTATAAGTACACTGTTAAAGCATGATTCTGAAAATTGCCTACATGTAGGTAGTAGTGGTATACACTAAAGTTATTTGGGACCCATAATTAATTTTAAAAGAATTAACTGAAAGAAGCACAAAGAGATATAAAATGGATACATTTTTACGAAGCGAGAAAATACCTTTTAGAGTAGTTATATGGGTTTATGAGAACATCGTAAACAGTCCCATCTTAAAATAATCCGTGTCATCTCGAAAAATAAATGACCTAAAAGTTTATTCGCTGGGCGCAGCTGCCGGCAGAACACAAAATAAAAGTCTGAGATTATCAGAAGTATCCCAAGTGAGAATCCCTCCCGATTCCCTGGACTTTGTGTACCTATTTTGGAAAGAAGGTTTGGCAAACATGAAAAAGTTAATGTTTTAAAAATGAGATAATTGAGCTCTCAGCATATAAACGCTTTACAAATTTGCCAACTTTGTGTCAGGCCTTATCTGCAGATCTTGCCGTAATCCTATAAATGACATCTCTTAAGCATAAAGCCTAGAACCCAAATCCCCCCAGGTTTTAGGTTAAAAATAACTTGGAACGGAGTTCTGATGAGAGAAGTTGGAATGTGGAGGGAAAACGCATGAATAAATATGATTGTGTGAGTACAACTGTTATGAGGGATAAAAGAGACTTGGCTTTATGGAGGTTTTCCCACTTTTCCGTGGATTAGGACTGACAGCAAAAACCTAAGGAGGGAAATGAAGTAGAAGTGAAGCAGATGTCTACCATTATATCGGGCAGAAACGAAAACAATTATAATAATAAAGGAATAATGTGTTGTTTACAATATAAACCTATTTACTTTAATCCGTTTAGCAGACCCTGGTGGTTAAATGGCCACTATAACATTTTCCCTTTTGTATTTGTCCAATGAAAATATTAAAAGCTAATTGTATCATGTTTCAGTTATGAGACTTGCCCTACGTCTTGTATGATATATCTTATTTATTCTGAATGAATTTGTGTGGCCCCAAACATTAGTGCATGCAATACAATTTAACAAACAGCATTCTAATGAATCCATCTTGGTTGATTGGTTGTTTGATAGGTAAAGTGAGCAATATACTCTTTGGAAATCAGACGGCTATGTTTGATTAGAGATAAGTTCAGTATATAGGAGACCCTTCCCCAATTTGATGTTTCACTTTTACAGATAAGGAGGAGTTCATTATACATGAGGTTTAACTGGGAAAGGGTAACTTGATTAAATGCTTTCTCATTCTACCACGATTGTATTTAAGAACCAAGGAAGATAAAAAATAAAATGTTTCCCCCTTAAATTTCTCCATTAAACCCCATCTTCTTTGAACACGTGAGCAACATTCAGAAGTAAAAGGAGTTGGGGAGCAACACTAGCATGAAAAATGTTCTTGGGGTGCCAAATTAGTATTGTGATTGGCCATTTGGCAGCCCTGTGGATGGGCGAATTTGACCCGTTTCGTTAAAATTTGCCGCCGGCCAAATGCTGCTGACGCTTATTAAAATCTATGAGAGTCAAATTTTTTTTGATGCCCGTCTTTTTTTTGACACCATACAAGTTTGTGGGCCTCATTTCCACCGCAAAACAAGGCGAAGAAATTCGCCCATCCCTATTATGTCAACCTACACTGAGGCTCTGTTTGGCAGTGCACCTGGTTTTTATACAACCAAAACTTGCCTCCAAGCCAGGAATTCAAAAATAGGCACCTGCTTTGAGGCCACTGGGAGCAACATCCAAGGGGTTGGAGAGCGACATGTTGCTCACGAGCTACTGGTTGGGGATCACTGGTCTAGGATGTCAGCACCATACAGTGGTGAAAAACTGCCTCTTTTTTGCTCCTTGCTCATTCCTCAGTCCCTATTAATGAGAGGCAATGACTAGCCCCTAGCCTTTTAGTTCCTCATTGGTACTCCCCCTCATCTTGAGCCACATGGTGGCCCTCCATCATAACATCTGGTCATCTCACCCTTCATCTTCACCATGTCTCCCCGAAGCCAGGTCACACACTTTTTATACTAACAAACTTAATTTTCAGTAATTACCCCATGCAATTACTTTTTTATGGTATCAAACAGTTTAGAAGATCATTGTGTTTTTCTAAACAGATGCTGAGTGTAAAGTGAAAGTTTTGATGCCATTTTCAAAAATGTCTTAAAACCTGTAACTTTAGCTTACAGTGGCAAAAAGATATGGTTCTGTGAACTCTTAGGGGTTCCTACGATACCTAAAATCAAGCAAGAATTGTGCTTGTTCATAGGGCCAGCATCAGCTATAAACATTCATATGCCTACATGCTATACACGTTTGTAGTCCTATGTACTGTATATCGGGCATGAGACTATACAGAATATCCCTGGCATTAATATTTATGATGATTTTACTCAGTACTTAAAGGGGACCTATCACCCAGACAAAAAGCTGTATAATAAAAATAATTTTCAAATTAAACATGAAACCCACATTCTTTTTTAGTGAAACAGCCATATCTGTTATAAATGCTCAGCTGTCAATCACATATTGCCTGCCCCAGGCATATATTTAGCTTTTTTCCCTATTAACAACATTGGGATCAACCATCATTTTTACCGGCCAGGCCCGTTAAATACCGGCCAGGTGGCAACCCTAGTTGGAATCCCTTTTTACACTGTGGTCTGATAATGCCACTGGCTAAGAAATTGTCCATAAGTAAACATTGTACCACTTGAAATGGGACATGGGACAGTTGAATCATGTATAGTAAGTTGTGGAAAGAAGCCCACAGGCTGCACAGGGTTAATCAAAGCTGCTGTTTGAGACAAGCACTTGCCTGGTGCCAGTGAGTATCAGTGCCCCTGCCTCTTGCTGTGATACTAAGTACCGTCGATGTTAGACTGATTGGGTGAATATGTCGCTCATTGGGAGTAGTGCCTCCCTGTCTGTAGTCATGTGCCTGAATATAAACTGCATTTCTCAGGCCAGACATGGACACACCAGCATCCACCTCTCAGCCTGTGAATGCAGGGTGCCTGGGGCTGCCTTATCAGTAACAGAACAACATCAAAGTCACAACAGATTAGGAGCATGTTGGTGTTTGTCTGCTATCTGCAGGATATGTGTCCATGGCTAGCCTCTTTTTCCCTTGAAGTAGTACTATCTTGCATTTAAGGGCTAGTCCTCACTGAGGCAACTTCGGGCTACTATAGAAAATGCATTAGTGTGCATTAGCGCAGGCAACTTTTCATTGTAGCCTATGGGGGAAAACGCTGAGGCAGTTCGGGAAGATAGTCGCTCAAAAGACGAGGCGATTAGTCGCCAGACGACAAAATCTACCCGAATCTCCTTGTGTGGCCTTACCCTAAGGGTAATGTCACACTGTGAGATTCGGGGAGATTTAGTCGCCCGGCGACTAATCGCCTCTTCTTTGGAGAACTGCTTCCCCCTGTCTTCCGCCTGCTAAAATGAAAACTTCGTTTTCCGAAGTCGCCCGAAGTTTCCTCGTGAGGCAACTTCGGAAAATGAAGCGCCGCGAGTGCCATCCCCCGAACCTCCAGGTGTGAACTTACCCTAAAAGGGGATCACCAACCAAAAACTGTTGCACAATGTAACAAAGAGATTAAAATTATAAACTCTCCAGTAACTATTTCAAAAATTTTAAAGTTATTTGCAAATGTAATTGCTTTTGAAAGTTTTATCTCCTGAAACAATGTAGAAGAAGCCAGCTGATTTACAGACCTGGAGGAGAAATTATTTGGAAATCCATGGCGGAGGGTGGAGAGGGTTTAAAAAAAAAATAGGCACCAAGAGGGCCACCCCCAAAACCGTGCCGCCCTAGGCACAGGCCCTCTGCGGCCTATATATAAATAAATACGGCCCTGGCCATATCCCTAGACATGCAATTTGGATATCTCAGTTGCAAAAAAAATTTCTCTACATGTTTGGCCTTAAGGAAAAAATTCTCCCCAAAGCACTGCCCTCTAACCACTTCTTTCCCTCTCAAAAAGAACTGCTAACTTTCTGCACTCCCTGCCCTTCGAGTGGCTATTAGAATAATAACATACAGAGCCAGGGTGAGATTGATCTGAAGTCACACAGCCACACTGAATAAAACACAGATTTTTTTTTAATCTCATCTGCCAAAAAAACAAAAGCCTAAACCCTTTAAAACAAGGAAGAAAACAGCCTTCCATTACCGAGCTACAAAAGACTAATGCCAGGGATAGCGTTACAGCAACAAATACCATAATGAACTGACTGCTTTGGTTACTGGCACAACGAGCAGCCCCTCTTTTTTCCTGTTTCTTGCTGAAAATTCTAAATATGCTCAGTGGAAAAGCAATAAAAATAGGATTCGCATTAATGTATTTCAAGAGTCAAAACAATAGCCGTGTTGCATGTATCTGATATTTCCTGCAATTATTCCTGTGTGCCGAGGGAAGAGACATTTTTTGTCTTGCTGCTGGAGTATTAAACAGTAGTGGTTGCATGGAGCAGAAGGGTTATAGATGGGTTATAGAATAGAATGTTGTTTCAAGGTGACCATACAGTACTGACTAACAACCAAGTGGACCACATATGGGGGGTCGCTGACTAATGTCTGGGCATATTTAGGCTGGGTATTTATCAGGTATCAGTAGGGTCCAAACAATCGTATCATCTCTATTAGGCTTGTAGTATTGATGGGCTACCACTAGGGTACAAGGGATCTGCAGTTGGGGCCCTGCGGCAGAAGGGGGTCCTGAGGTGAAAAAGTTCAATACAAAAGAAGTGGCACTTGCAGATCGATCATGGGGATGGTTTATGTGGATGGTAGGGGGTGCTTGGCATATCTGGCATGTCTTTGGGTGGTTTAGAAGGGAGTTCATAGGTGCACAGGCCCTTCATTTTCATTGGTGCCCCATCTAATTTTCTGGCAGGGCCACCCACCCATAGAGTCTCCCCACCCAGGCAACCAGTGGACTAATAATTGGAACCTCCAAATGGCAAGGCCCTGCTAACTTTTACTCGTGGAAAAATGTCAGTGAGCACATGACACTTGAATGGCAACTGCCTATCCCTGAGAAGAAAGGCCCTGAACATACCAACAAGTGCTTCTGGTGCATTTGCTCAGCATGACATTCGGCCTGCGGCAGGGAAATTTGGTAGGTTGGTAATGCCTGAAAAGGAATTTAGAACAGGCACTGAAATGAAGGCAATCTTCCATCAAATAGTTGAAGCAAAGTAAAAAGATTTATTGTGTCCTCCGCCTTACGCGTTTCGTGTTAGAAACACTTAATCATAGTCTCGGCAATGCCTTCCCATAAGTTAAGATACTGAGTATGTAAAACATGGGGTTAAATTCATGAGAAAGAAGAAAAAACTGTGAAAAAGAAAGCGGAGAGGACGAATGCCTTGGGTAACACCCAGGACTGATTGTAACAAGTAACTGTGCTCGCGGCGGCGTGAGTGGGAATAGCATGGGGGGTAACTGCAGGTGAGCGCTTTCAACGCTTTATATTAAAAGGTCAACGTGACGCAGACTCACAGATGTGAGAACACGTTCAGTCTCCATACGTATATGTGTGTATAAATTTACTATACATATGAAAAGCACTCCTCTGCAGGTTTTTTTTTATCCATATACGTAAACAGCTGGGAGCTGCCACATTGTTTCTCATAGAATGCTCATAGGATGCTGAGAACATGCTGAGCGGGGAGTTAATGCTACATTCCTAAGGCCCAATGTGTATAAGAAATGGATCCGCACACACGCTGATTAATGCAGTCGGGGAATATCCCCTTTTATTCAGCCACCAAACATCAACGTTTCGGGGGGGAACACCCACCCTTCATCAACGAAACGTTGATGTTTGGTGGCTGAATAAAAGGGGATATTCCCCGACTGCATTAATCAGCGTGTGTGCGGATCCATTTCTTATACACATTGGTTGCTAAGGGACCCGGTCGGGTCAACGGAAGGAACGCACCACCAACTGCAGGATTGGTGAACTACAGGTGTGCGGTAGGAGAATTACATTGTAACATTCCTAATACCCCCATACACGGGCCGATAAAAGCTGCCAACATATCGAGTAGGCAGCTTATTGGCCAGTGTGTGGGGCCATTCGACGGACGCCCCCGATCGATGTCTACCCGAAAGTTGGCCAGATGCCGATCGGGCTGGTTAAAAAATCGCGTTGGATTGCGGCTGCATTTTATCGTTGATGAGTTCCCGCTATCCGACTGCCCGTTTGGCCTCCAATCTGATCCAATCTGAATCAGCCCGATATCAGCCCACTTCAATGTGGGCATATCGGGGAGAGATCCGCTCGTTTGGCAAAATAGATCACCACTAAGGGTGCTGTTTGTATCTTAGTCGCAGCGACTAAGGCTCCCACATGGCTGAACAGAAACATACAGGGAAGGATTGTTCAGTGCATATGGGAAACCAATATGGTATCTTCCACCTCCCACCTACATGCATACATGTAGATTTTCAAAGAAGGAGTGCTGCATGCACATAAGTGATATCTTCATACTGTGTTGCCTGTGAAACAGCATGGCAACCTTCAACTTTATGTATAAATGCCAATATACAATAAAGTTCTTTGCACAAAATAAGTTATGTCTAGTGAGTAGGGCTTATGGGTGTGCATTGCCTACTATCAATCTATGCTACTGTCACAGAGGCCAGGGCAGTTTGAGTTGAGACCTGAGCACTAACACCCACCCCACCACTAGGCACTTTTAATGTGTCACCTTGTTGGGTTGATGGTGATTACGGTTGCCACCTTTTCTGGAAGAAAATACCGGCCTTCCTATATATTTATCTTTTTTCCCTATTAATAACATTGGGATCAACCATCATTTTTACCGGCCAGGTGGGTAAAATACAGGCCAGGTGGCAACCCTTATGTAGATCCCAGCAGGTTAAGGTGCTGCAAGGTCTCCTGGGTGCTCCTACCTAAACATCACAGGCCTGCGGTTTGCTTTCCCCAGTGCTCCGTGCCAGACAGGTGTGGGTGAATGTGAGACAGACGGTGAATCAGCAGAGATCAGACAGGGCTCGCTCACACACCAAACATCAATTTGGCACCTTGAGAAATAGGAAGCAGTTATTAAATAGACAATATCTTAGTTACGGGGGCTCCATAATTCCATGGGAAGGAGGAATACAGAGAGAATCCCGTTTTGATTTTTTTTCCCGTTTTTTTGTTTCTTAATCTTGAGTCCCCAGGTGCTGCTGAACTACAACCCCCACATTTTTCAACATATATTAAAAAGTGGTAGACCAGCAACATCTGGGGACCCAAAATTAAGAAACACGGGTCCAAAGCATATTAATTAACAAGTGTACACAATAAATTGTGGTGCACACAAGGAATTTTGTGTCAAAATACAAAACTTTGCATTTATTCTGACCTGCGCGCACAGTTTTTTTACAACGTGTAAACAAGTTTATAATATGTGCACAAACTCATTTTTTTGCACAAATAGCTGAGCAGGAATTAAAGGGAACATTGGCCATAACATGTATCCATCATGTATGACCTTTTACAATGTACATAGCTGCTTGGCCTAAGACGGTGGTGCAAAGTAACAGTAAAGGGGTTAACAATGTGTCCTGTCCCTGCATCTCTCTGTGCCTCGGGCATGCTAGGGTATGTCTGACAGGTTGAGGCCTATCATTCCCACATCACTCAGCTCTCCGCTCAAGCTCCTCTTGCTCAACCCGTTTAACCAGATCTGTGACGAGCAATGCCATAACCAATGCAGTGCCGCAGGGTCCCAGTCACCCCCCCCTCCAGCTGCTGCTCTAGAGATGTGAAGGAGAAAGCTGACAAACAGCACCCGAGGGGCTAAGGAGGGAAGGGGCAAGTTCAAGGTTTTAATCACCCAATTTTTACATGTGAACTTGCACATGGCAAGGGGGGGGGGGTACCCATAATAACAGAGAGGTGCAGGGGACAAAATAACACTTTGCATGTAGTAGAAAAGCTAATAGTCTATTACACCCCAATTTTACCATTTACTTTCCTGTAGCACTGTTTGCAGCACTGTAGGCATCTAGAGGTCGCATGTGATTAAAACCTCGGTGGTTGGCTGCAGTAAAAAAAACCTTTGTGTGTAGGAGTGATGCCCTTCTATCAGATATTTTTATTATAGCCTTACACAATCATTTTTGGGTGGCCAGATTGCAGTGACAAGCCAATGGGCAGATTATGAAGGGGTGAGATTATAAGTATAAATATGGCCTGCAAAGGTCTCCTATGTGGTTGGCATAGGATTATCTACAATGGGGAAGGAAGAACAAGCAGAGATCCCTGAGAAATCCCCAGTAGTATTGGCAAGGGACCGGAACAGTTAAGCAGATGTGTGAGAGCTTTACCTTTAAATTCTCATCTTTTGAAGAAGAAATACAGAGAAAAGGACCGTAGGGAATGATCGCAACAATAATAAAAGTATTTTTCCATCAATTATAGATGTCAGGTTGCCTTTTAGCTGGGCCGCCTGGAACACCTGCGATTTACTGAAGAATCAGGCAAGTGACAGGGAATTCCTTCTGGCACAATGAGGAGGTCCTGCCTCTTGGATTTGTTTAATATCACCGACAAAATGGCATCGGGAACAGCTGCCGCATGTCTTCTACGTGTTAGCGTGCACTCATGCACCAGGTCCGGGCATAGCAGCACATAATACATTACTCACAGGAGAGCACAGGGATCTGTCTCAGAATATCACCCCATACATCAGATTAAAAGTTAATTTTAAGGTGACAACCCCTCTAATTAGCACATGTAGCCTATTTTTTTTAGTGCCCCTGCTCACCTATCCTAGACTTGGTCTGCACGCTAGACCCCCTTCACCTGGTCTACACAGCCAATGCTCACTCCCCAATGCTGGTCTCTGCTCACTCCCCCTCCAATGGCTCCCCCATCTGCACCTTGGACACACATGTTGCCTACCCCTAATTCTGGCCCTGTTATCAACAAAATTAACTGAAAGGGGATGTCTCAATTTATAGATCAGGGGTCCGACTGTAGACCAGAAAGCCTAAAACTATACTGCTTGGGTATCCTTGTCTGTAGTTAGGGGTCCCTTTTTCCAAGACTCCAGTTCCCATTGTGTGCCTCCAAATTTTGCATGTTAAAATGCAATTCCCAGCAATCTGAATAACCTGTTGGTGGGAAGCTGTGGGTCATCAGCAGAAATGCTGGGATTTTAGTTCTGATGCAACACACAGCACGTTTACCATGTCTGATAACTCTTGGAAGTGCCCTTTGCTCACCCCAGGACCAACTGTACCACACTTGCCTTCTTGATAATGCCAAGCTTACATGACCAGCCCAATAACCGTAGCTCAACTCAAGCTGCCACATGCCCTTCCAGGACTTCACAGCTTTTGTGTTAAAAGGGAAAAGTCTTGTATCTGGTATAGTTTCACATTTCTGGAGCAGAAGGTTGTGGTATCTGTCATTCAAAAGAATAAATAAGGATTAACATCTGGGGAGAAGAGGGATTTTTTTTCTCTTTTTCCAGCATTAACCACAAATTGATGATAAATTGCTCAGTAATGCTGCAATGGGTTGGGCAGGATCTGCAGAGCAGGGGCTTCTAACCTCCAGCCCTTGTCCTCTGTTGATCTGGGGGCAGAGAGTTTAAGAGCAGATGTCAACTATCTCCATATCATAAGGAACAAAATGATCCAGGTCTTCTTTCTCCAAGTCTAGAAACCCAGTGCAACAAATTAAATGTAAGATTTCCAAAAATACCTGAAAATGTTGCCTGCTTATTGGTTACAAACAAATATACACAATATCATGGATATATGGTATCTATAAGTGTGTACCATGCCTAGGTCCAAAAAGCACTAAGCAAATAATCAAACAAATAACTCACTTCAGGCATTTATTTATGCAAATTCACCACAGCAATTAAATTACAAAATTGTTATAAATGAACTCATATCTTACCACGTGGCAGAGTCTCCCCCTTGTCTACATACCTCATTTAAGCCACTCCCTCCTGACACGTTTCGCACCATTGGGCGCTTATCAGAGGAGGACCAGACTGGATCCTACATCCTTGATAACTAGGCTCAGATTTGTGGGAAGGTCACAAAGGTTCGGGCCTAGGGTGGCTATTTTTGACAGGCAGCATGCTATCCGTGGGCCACATTGGTGGAAGGCAGGGAACCCCACTGGGGATTGTGCTGGCAGAAGATTGGGGGATATTTGGCATCTTTGTAGTTGTCTCTCTTTAATGATTAGGGATAATTATATCTAATACACAAAATATAGTTGATAAATGGAGAATATTTACTTTGGTCAATTTTTAGGTACGGTTACCATACTCCCACACATATCTATGCAGGCATTACATATTATGAAGCCCAGAGAAGTAATCTGGGGTCCCCTTTGACAAGGTTATTTGTTGTAATTCAGCTGCAACCTAGCCTGAATAACAGCTGTGCTCCAAGGACCAATAACCCGCCTTAAGCCATCTCTACTATATTCTTCTGCACAGCTCAAGTCCTGCATTCATCTTCCTTAATTATAAGTTCAAACCTCCAGTGTATAATCAGAGACTACCTCCTCCCATACAAGCCCATTATAATACACCTTTTATGGGAAGGTATTAGTCATGGGTTACTCATGTACAGAAAAAAAAACATGTGGTCATGGTGCATGAATATGATTAACCACATCAATGTTTATATCTAATTTATTATCATTTCTTTTATTTATTAAATGTATTTGAATCAAATTGAATTCTCATGTTTGCATCTTTGTGTGTATATTATGCAAGCTCATGCCATGGTGACAGGTACAGCAAAAGTTCCAAAGCAAGGGGGAGTTCGAGTTTTTGCCGTCTCAGACTTAGAGTGATGCCACACCAGAAGATCATTATTACATACAGACTGCCTAGTCTTGGGACTGTACACCAGGTTCTGGCAAATGCCAGAGGGGCTGCTGTAAGATGCCATAGACACTCACTATTTTGTGTGCTGGAGGGCTGTTTGGGCCTCTGTGTGGCCTGTTGAGGCCTCTCTGTATCAGAAATGCCAGGGCCTGTTTTGATTCTCAGTCTAGACCTGCTGTACACTGATCATGAGGTGTCTTTGCAGCATGCTCTTCAACCTCAATTTTATGATAGGGGCTTTGAACTTCTCTTTGAAATTGGCATGGAGTACAAAGGGGGCTCCAGAGGGGACAGGAAAATAAATACAGACAGTTCAAAAGAGGCATAGCAACCCCCAAGTTCTTTCCGGGTTTTAAACAACTCTGTGTATGGCCAACTTAAAAAATACTAGTTATTAAAAGTCAGAAGTTGAAGACACATCTAGGGAAAATATACCAAGACATGATAAGATTAAGGATATTTCGGATTTGGCAAAGATTGGTCAGAATTAGAGGATTTACCGATGCAAGAAACAGAATTACTGAGTAATGTCTGTTCAAATGGGCATCTACAGTGGGGAAAGCATAGAGACATACTGACTTTGATGATATATGGAATTATTTAAAAAGATCTTGGCAGTAATATGGAACACTATTCATATACTAGGAGATGGGCGAAACTATCTGCAGTGCAGAGGCACAGGGACCTAAAAGCTTTAGGGGTCACCTGGTTCTTAAAGTAGGAGTGATTATAGCTTTTTCTGATTAATGGAGCAAAAAGGGGAAGAAGAAGTTTTTCTTTCATGGGGTCTTCCAGCATCTATTGCGTACAAGCTGGACAGAAGATCTAGACACACAACTGAGAAAGTGTAGAAATAACCATTAGAGATCAGAATAGCTCCACCAGTCCAAAATGGACCTTGAGGTGTTGCCATCAATTGTACAAAGAAAGATGAATATGTTTCAGCAATGTTTAACTAGAGTCAGATTTATATCCAGTTTGCATAATATTCTGGCTCAAACTCAAGGTACAGGGTCGCTTATGAGTAGAAAAACAAATATCCAGCTGTGAGCACAGTCCTGAGAATAAGTGCAAATGGATAAGATGTTGGTTGCCTGCAGATTCCCTGCTGTCATGTTTTTCAACATATCATAATATTTCTAACAGTCACTGCCAGGGCAATAAACCATCTGGACAGTTTGTTGAGTTCCTACAGCTACCCTTCCACCCTTGTTGAACTTTTTCTCCTGATATCTTCAATGCCAGTTTTGGCGAATGAATAACAGCTTGAGGGCAGCAAGGTTGACAGAACACTGAAGAACAATTGCACAATAAGTTCAACTTGAGAAAACAAATCAAAACTATCCAATGCACTTAAAGCAATGTTTGTGTCCTGGTAACTGTATTAGTAAAAAAGGCTATGAGGGCCATTAGCCAAACCAGAAGGAGTAAAGCCATGTGTGTATATACAGTATGTATAGTAGAGATAAGGGGTTATATCCTCCCATAGCTCCACTGATCTTCATGAAAGACCAAGAGGAACATTCATTAGATATTAATCAAAGCTGGAGTGTTATGCAGAGCCTTGATCATGCTTGCATAGTACAGACCATGCTCACAAACACAAACAGTGAATTAAAATATTAACATTGTTTTGGTCTACACTGGAACCTTCATATTTGTCAAGTTCCATAATTATATAAGTGCTGAAATATTTAGCATAGGCAGAAATAGAGGTTTATTAAATGTGGGTGCAAATACTTCTCCCTGATATCAGGATACATATTATGGTCTTTCTTACTCAATGGGGGTGGGATGATAGTGTTGCAACATCCAGAGTAAATTTCACAAAAACCTCTGGAACCCAGTAACAGTATTATGTACAGATTATTAACTCCAAGAATGATGGTGCCCAGCAGGCCTGGACTGGGAGTCAAAATAGGCCCTGTCATTCCAAGTACACAGAGGCCCACACAGTCTCCTATCAGCCCAAACAGCCCATTACCAGCCCACTATATGGTAACTTTCTATGGAGCCGTACAGCAGCCCCCCTGGCATTTGCCAGAACCCACAGATTGCCAGTCTTGCACCGACCAACTAGTAGCTGGAAACCCCTCTTGTGTGACCACCCGGACCATAGCCGATGTTTCGGAATATGTAAATCAAATTGGATTCCCATTGGGTTAGAAAAGTTACAACCATTTACAGGTGTGGTGTATCCTGCAAGGAGTTTGTATATTGTCCCTGTGTCTGCATGGATTTCCACCCACGCTCCAAAACACTGACTGAATGTTATAAGGACCTTAGATTGGAAGCTTCACTGGAACAGTGACTGAATGGTGTATAATCTTTGTTATGCACTGCAGAACATAAGAACTATTATAATGATAGACCACACCTTGGTGCACAGGACCTGGCTGGTTCTAACCCTACATGGTACTCTCAGGTGGGTCCTCTCTGTATTAATGGAAGAAGAATTAATCACACTGACTTACACACACATAACTGATATCTCAATAACTTGGGGGTCAGTGGTTCTTCAAACAAATAGATAACTTTTTTTCTGGATCTCAACCTCTTTAATCATTTAATTATTAAATGATCCCCAACCAGTAGCTTGTGCTCTCCAACCCCTTGGATGTTGCTCTCAGTGTCCTCAAAGCAGGTGCTTATTTTTGAATTCCAGGCTTGGAAGCAAATTTTAAAGTTTAAAAATTAAGTATAGTGCCAAGCAGAGCCTCCTGTAGGCTTCCAGTTCACACAGGGGCTACCAAATAGCTACCAAATAGCCAATCACAGTCCTTATTTGGCACCCCAAGGGACTTTTTCATGTTTGTGTTGCTCCCCAACTCTATTTACACTTGAATGTGGCTCACAGGTAAGAAAGGTTGGGGACCCCTGAATAGATACTTCTTTCATCCACTTGATTATATTAACACAGACTGAGGTAGCACTCACTAATAGGAGAACAAACCCACAGTGGGATCCTAGTCCATTAACCTGACCACATTAGGCCATGACATGGGGTACTAATCCTTCTGGTCTCCAAGTTGGAGCCATTCTATACACAATGCCAATAGATTGCATACTTGATCATAAGTGGCAATTTCTGTTCATTAAATTTCTTTTTTTTTTACAATCTCGTGTCATTTAGTAAACTAGAAGCCTCAGGTGTAGCTGCTACTAGGTACATGGCGGCCCATAGGACGTCTTCAATAAGATCTGCTTCGCTCTGTTATACAGCTCAAGACAAGCCTGTAAGGGTCCCTAGAGAGGAAGATTTCTGAGAAGGAAGAGGAGGCAGGCACTTTTGCAGAGTTCTAGCTAAATTCACGATCAAAGCTTAGTCCCACGTCCCACAGCAGATCGGCAAGTCCTAACCCCTCCCGCAGCCAAGGTGTTAACTTTGAATCTTTGCCGCAGGCCGTGCCTAGGTCTCAGGTGATCAGAGGCTTTTGAAGCACTTATTACATCAGAAGGCTCCATTTTTTTCTGAGCCCTGCCTAATTAATGAGAGACCTATCAATATTCATGTGCACAGACATTTAGCGCCTACAAGGTATGTCAATATATCCATTTTCTTGTTGGAACTAATTGCCTTCGGCGATATCAAAAGATAAATCTATTAATTAAAGTGTACTTTGAAAAGATTTGAGCACTCGGAATTGGGCCTTTTGGGAGAATTCTTCTTGAAAACACACAGCAAATATTGCAGGGAAAAAGATATAGATATGCCTGGAACTTGCAAAGGTTGATAAGTGAAAATCAAAGAGAGCAGGAAAAAAATAAGCGCGCAGCTGCTGATATGGGTGGAGAGGGGGGCCCTGCAATGGGGAGAGATCTAGCCCTAACCCACACCACTCTGAGCTTTTGATAAGCAGATATTTTCAAATATGGCTCACTTCTTGGTAAATCTGCTTGCAAGTACAGTGTGCAATAAATAAATCAACAGCAGTTTCCCTTACTGAGTCTGGAGGAGAGAATAGTTTGAGGAGAAGAAGTTATTAGGCCAGGCTGCAATAAAGTAAAAAGGCCTGTAGAGCCCTAGTCTGCTCCTGACAAATTCTCCATTCACCCAGATATGGCATTACAGGGACCCTACAGGGACATGTCCACCTAACTGCAATTAAATGATCCGACTTGCAGACGTGTTGGCATGCATGTGCAGACAAAGTAAGCAGAGAAGCAAATGATCAGAGTATCACTTTACTTCTCTTATCTCCCTAGTGAGCAGCAGCAATCATTAGCAATTTAGATAAGGGCCCCTGAGGAGGCCTTTTCTGCTATACAGAAGCTACAATGACATGTCTCAAAGAAGGCAGACGTATATTTTGGTGGGGCATGAGGATCCTCTTCACTTCTTGAAGTTTCACAGTGCATTCTGATTGTTTTAGGCCTAGAATAGTCCTCTGCTTAGTCCTATAAGTTAAAAAAAAATTGGTGCCAGGGCCCCCCGTTACAGTTTTTTTAGAAAAAAAATTGGGCCCCCTTACAAGTAAAAAACAAATTGGTGCCCCAGAGAATATTTTTTTTAAAAAAACATTGGCGCCACGTCCCCACTTACAAGTTAAAAAAAATTAGGGCCCCAGAGAATACTTAAAAGAAAAAACATTGGCTCCAGGCCCCCTCTTACAAGTTAAAAAAAATGGGGGCCTCCCTACAGGCCCGGGCCGGTACAGGAGTACTCCATGTGCCCCCCTGATGGCGACCCTGCATATATGCAACATATTCTATAGTGCTGTACAGTAGAAAGGTGAATATAGAGGACAGTGCCCCTAAGAGCTTACAATCTAAAAGAAGAAGGGTGTATAAAACACAACATTGCAGAAAAACCCTAGCCAGAATACCTACAATTACCTCTGTGGGTGGAACAGGTGAAGGCTGGGCATATTTGATGCATGTAGATTGTATACATACCCTCTCTGACACACTCGGCCAGGAGTAACAATGCCAATTTTGCGCTCTGACAACTTACAGTGGATAGAGAACCTAATCTAAATGCTGAAGGGCTACTGTGGGAGCTGACAGGCACTGAGCACTATGGGAACACCTAGCCTCCCCTAAGAGTGCGCCATTCACGAAGAACAAACCCCTGCCTGTTAGGCGCAATGCCACCATCCCACCCGACTGCCTTCAGGCTTTGTGAGGATGCTGGGAGTGACAGTCAGTCAGGGGAAGTCCATCCCTCACACAGAAGCCTCAAACTGGACGCCCCCTTTCCTGTCCGACACCCCTGCCCCCACCAAAAAGCAAGCTGTACTTATGTGAAAACAAAAAACAAAGTGGTAGATCCAACTAGTAAGGCGGCTGCAGTGGAGACTGGGATGTATTTGATAGGTTTAAACCTTTTTCCAGTACTGCTGGGTATTCTGTAGGTTACACATCACTAGTAGTGATGGACGAATTTGTCCCGTCTCGCCGAAAAATTTGAGAATTTCCTGCAAAATTCGCAAATCGGTTTTCACAAAAAAATCGTGAAAATCTGACATTTTCATTAAAAAATCTTGAAAATAGGAAATTGACGCCGGTGAATTTTCACCCTGGCGAATTTTCACAGGAGATTTGCAATTTTATTTGCTGGCGGCGAAACGCTGGAATTCGCTGCAAATTCGTGCCAGGCAAATTTATTTGCGCATCACTAATCACTAGTCAGATCCCAAGAGAGAGGCGAATAGCTGACCTGCTAGAACAGGAAATCCCACCCCCTGTTCGGCACTTCCGAATTTCGGCTGTTCGGGAAATGCGGAAGTGCTGCTCTGCTGTGCTGCTTCGGCGCTGTCAAGGGGGGCCCGGCTCTTTCTAAAGTGCAGCACTGCCGGGCCCCTCTTCAGGCCCGGAATACTTGTCCCCCCCCCGATGGCGGCCATGACAGGAGTTAAGCATAGGACTGCACTAGCAATGTGGCCCAGGACTGTATTTCAGTCCTGTGCAACCCTAGACACTAGACCTCAGTAGTGATGGGCAAATTTGTTCGCCAGGCATGGATTTGCAGTAAATTTAAGACATTTCGAATACTTCGAATTGTTTCGCGAAACTGCTGCAAAAAAAAATTGTTGCGCATCAAAAAAATTGTTGACGCCTATTGACTTTAATGTACTGTATTTGGACAAAAAAGTGCGTATAAAAATTGTCAGGTGTCAATTATTTTGACGCCCATTGACTTCAATGTGTTTTGCTAATTTTTCTTCATTTCGCAAATTGTTTCGGAGTGTTGTAAAAAAAATTTGCCCATCACTAGATCTCAGCCCTCAATCAGCATAAGTCCTTAAAGAAACAGTAACACCAAAAAATGAAAGTGTTCTAAAGTAACAAAAATAATAATGTACTTTCATGCTGCCCTGGTAAAACTGGTATGGTTGCTTCAGAAACACAATTATAGTTTATATAAACAAGCTGCTGTGTTTTCACGGGGGGCAGCCGGTCAAAACAGAACAAGGAAAAGGGGCACAGATAACAGATAAGCTCTGTAGTATTCAATGGAATTCTTCAGAATGTTTCTGTTATCTACTGTGTATCCTGTGCTTGGATGACTGCCCCTATGGCTACACAGCAGCTTGTTTATATAAATTATAGTCGTTTTACATCAATTTTACTAATACAGGGCAAAAGCACATTATATTTTCATTCCTTTAAAACACTCAAATTTTTTGGTGTTACTGTTCCTTTAAGGATCTGCTGCGCTTATGCCGATCACTGAGGTTCATGTAACACCCTCTGTCCCCCACAGGCAAGTATCTTGCAGTGGCGAGGGCTGCTCCCTTAAGTGACTATATGATAAATACAGCCCTGGTATACTCCCTCTGACCCTCTCCTTGTGCTAAAACATTATGGGGCAGATTTATCAAGGGTCGAAGTGAATTCGAGGGAATTTTCGAAGTTAAAAAATTCAAAATTCAAAGTAATTTTTTGGATACTTCGACCATCGAATAGGATACTACGACTTCGACTTCGAATTTCGATTTAAAGTAAAATCGTTTGAATATTCGACCATTCGATAATCGAAGTACTGTCTCTTTAAAAAAAACCTTGACTTCAATATTAGCCTATTGGGACCTTCTACAGCATTTTTCTTTTTTGAAGTCAAAGTAAAATCGTTCGTTCGTACGATAAAATCGGTTGATTCGAAGTATTTATTTGTTTGAATGAACGATTTTCCTTCGACCGCAGGATACCCAAATTCGATAAAACAAAGTTCGAATTAGATTTCGAAGTATTTCAATTCGAATTTCGAAGTATTTTTAACTTCGAAATTCGACCCTTGATAAATCTGCCCCTATGTGTGTTGCAGATATGTTTGTGTACCCCTTTTATCATTGTATGCAAATCAATATATTATAATTTAGGAGAATAATTACAGTAATAGACAGGTCCTATGGAAGTTCTATGGTTGCACCTCACACCCTTTAAAATCATACATGTATGAAATACACAAAGAGCACGGCTAATTAGCAATTAATATGTAGCAGGCAGACTGTACATGCATTTCCCAGTTAGTTATTCAGCAAGTGTCTTTTTCTTTTAAAACTTTGGCTTTGTGAAGTAGCACTACTAGGCGACTGTAAATGAAAAGCAAATATGCAGAGAAGGAATATTCTAATGCAACTTTTTCTTATTGCCCCTCATATTCAGGCAATGTAATTATTCTCATTTGCAGAGAGGGGCTGGTTTCTCTGGGTCTCTGAGTGACATAGGGGCACAGTTTGGACTGATACAGGTATTAGGAGCCTGTAGCTCATTTGCGGAGTATCCTGGTGCAGACAGATCAGATAACAGATAAACAAGGAGCCAGTTAATAAGACAGCCCAAAAGTGACAGGCCACTAGTCTACATTAGGGTTTGGCTGCGCAGAGAGAAGTGAAACCTTTCACACTTAGCTGCCGGCTATAACAAGTGGCTGAGGAGTGCAGAGGAGACAGGGATATCAGCCTCGCTTGCTACAACTTTCTGTGCTGGCGTCATTAACCCCTGCCACACCTTGAGGGATGTTATTCTGCGCTTAACGTTCCAAGAAATATATTAGTGAGGCTAATGTCCATTTTATTTTAATCCGGAAACCCGTTATCCAGAAAGCTCTGAATTACAGAAAGGCCATGTCCATAGACTCCATTTTATCCAAATAATGCAAATTTTTAAAAATTATTTCCTTTTTCTGTATAATAATAAAACATTAACTTGATTCATAAAACATAAACATGATGTAATTAATCCTTATGGGAAGCACAACCAGCCTATTGGGTTTATTTAATGTTCACATGATTTTCCAGTAAACAAAGTATGAAGATCCGTCATGGATCCATATGGAAAGATCCGTTATCCGGAAAGCCCCAGGTCATAAGCATTCTGTATAACTGGTTCCATGCCTATATACGTTCATTTGAATGGTTTTAAAGCTTTAAAGATGTGCTCTATTGAACTCAGTACCTCTCTGGCTCTTTATATTATCTGCACTGCTGGTTCCAACCCCTGAAACAATGTCGCAGAAGGCAGATGATTAACTGACTTCTGCTACTTTGATTCAAGAGTCAGAAAAGAGAAATGCAGCTTTCAATAGCAATTGGTCTGGCCACACGGCAGATTCGGAGATTCAAGGAAATTAGTCGCCAGACGACAAATCTCCTCTTCTTCGCGGCGACTAATCTCCCCGATCTGCCTTCCCCTGCCTTCCGCCGGCTAAAATGTAAATCGCCTGGGGGCAGTCAGACGGAGCACTTCATTTTCTGAAGTTGCCTCGTGAGGCAATTATGGACGACTTCGGAAAATTAAGCGTTCCGTGTGCCTGCCCCCAGGCGATTTACATTTTAGCCGGCGGATGGCAGGGGAAGGCAGATCGGGGAGATTAGTCGCTGCTAAGAAGAGGAGATTTGTTTGTTTGTTACATTTACAAACAGTGGGAAATGAGTAATGCATGTATTTTGGTAAATTGCTTATAATTTAATTTTCTTTCATTAGGCATATACTTTTTTGAAAGGGAATTTTCCTATACGTTTTTCTCTAATACAGCTGCCTTTAAAGCTGTCTGCCTGTAAAACAAACATGCTATAGGCATGGCATTTGCAAAGGGGCAATTCAGGGCCCTTTGTTGTTCAAGATATTTCCAGCTTTGATGGTAGGCAAGAAAATATGGAATTGACCTTCATTCTTTTCAAAGTCAATCACTTACACGTGCACCCCAGGTCCTATGGTTGGACCCCCAAATCCATGCAATTCCTGTTGAAATTAATGAGATGCATTGCCTTGTCTAGTGTGCTGGAAATCACTGGATCAATACAGTGTTCTGAATCGCTCTGGGTGCCATTGCCTTAAAACTGGACACTAGTAAATAAGAAGTCTCCAACCTCCCTCTTTAAAAAAGTGCACTTTAAGGGCAGAGACACACGTGGAGATTCGGGGAGATTAGTCGCCTGGTGACAAATCGCCTCTTCTTCGGGTGACTAATCTCTCTGAGTCCGAACTGACTTTCCGTCGGCTAGATGACACTCAGAGCGCTTCGTTTTCCAAAGTTGCCCGAAGTTGCCTCACAAGAAAACTTTGAGCGACTTCGGAAAATTAAGCTCTCTAAAGAAGAGGCGATTCATCGCCAAGGCAACTAAAACTTCCAGAATCTCCACGTGTGTCTTTGCCCTAATGCCTATGCTAAAAACTTTAGCAGGAAAGCAGCTGAATATGGTTGTGCAGCATTCGTTTAATTGAATGGAATCCCCAGTCAATAGCGGTGATGACAGGCGGATTCTGTTCAAGCTTACAGGCGGCAGGGCCACGTTTGGGCACTTCCCCACCAGCTGAAAAATGTTAAGGGTAAGCGTCATGCACTGCTGTTTAGACACTCGATTATGAGGATATAGATATTATCCATACATCCTTTTTCCCTGTATATTTACATTTTTATACATGGGTGGGAGTACATTGTATCCTGGTTTAGTTTTATATTCAGGTTGTACAGAATACAGTACAGTGTAAGGACATGGAGAATATTGCTTCTGTATTAGATGAGGAATACTGCATTATATTCATGTTTTATCTTCAAAAATAGAAGAATAGTTTTAATTTGTATTGTGCAAGTGCAAAATGAGCATTGGGTTACTATATCTGTGCCCCCCCTTCCAATTCACACTACCCAGCAATCTCAGTAGATCACAAGATTATTACAAGTGCTTCCTATGTGGGTAGGGGAGAAAGACACAGGGTGGCCTGTTTCCAGTATTTCAGGCTGGATCAAGAGAAAAGGAGGAGGAGGAGGAAGAAAAGTGCCGACCAGATGGGTTTGCGGTGGACAGAGAGACCGGCATGACCATGTGATGTGTCTATTACACAACCTCTTAGTCTGTATGGTGTGTCCTGGAACCAGAGCAAACTAGACTGATCATATGCCGGGCAGATAATGTCCCTTTAGAAGGTCCCTTTTTCCTTTCTGCAGACAATTCAGATGACATTTACTGCGGTATATATTTAGACACTACCTTTAAATAGCCCCATTAATAATCTATGCAGAATATGCAGATTTATTTTTTAACAAGAAGAATCCAGCTTTATCTGGGAACGGTGACTAGTGCTGACAGTCAGGGACATCTGAATATAGAAAAATATGCCAGAAAAAAAAAATGTTCGTTTTGCTTCAATAGTGAAAAATCTGTCAACTCAGTATTAAAGCTTAAAATATATCCGTTTTTGTATATTTTATCCCAGGTTTATTTTCCCTTGAGCAGAGAACTTTGTGTAATATTCTGTACAGAACATCCAGGTCTCTCTGATTTGAATCTATACAGGCAGTCTACGGGTTACGTACGAGATTGGGTCTGTAGGTTTGTTCTTAAATTGAATTTATATGTAAGTTGAAACATACATTTACTTATTTAATGCAACAATACAGATGTTTGTCTGAACACAGTATTTATTTTTACCTTTCTGTGCTCCGCAGAGGACAACACATGTCAGAGGGGATTGGGGCATGTGGTTTATTAAAGCTAAATGCTAATAAAGGCCAAGCAAACCACAGTACATTACTGTAATAGCCTCTGTTTGTATGAGTTGTATGGAAGTCATGTGTATGTTAAGCTGGCCATAGGCGAGCAGAATATCGGACAAATTTTTCCCGACCTGCCACTAACCATTCAGATAAAATAAAGCAGCTGATGTCCTGCCCGTCACAGCAATCATGCGACAGTATGCTGGACAAATTCTACTGGGAAGCTCACAGCGATATCATCAGATCGACAATACATGCAGAGATATTATCGCCAGCCGACAGAAATCTTTTAACCTGGGCGATCGTCCAAACGACTGATCTCCATGGGATGAAAAATGTCGGGACTCTCCGCGCACGGTCCGAAAATCGTAGGAATCGAGGATTCGTGCAATAGGAGCTTTGCGTCCATGACCAGCTAGAGGACTCCCTGTGCGTAATTGGCCGCTGCCATGTTGAGTGGGTGAGCCGAGGCAATTAAAGGAAAACTATACCCCCAAAATGAACACTTAAGCAACAGATAGTTTATATCAAATTGAATGACATATTAAAGAATCTTACCAAACTGGAATATATATTTACATAAATATTGCCCTTTTACATCTCTTGCCTTGAACCACCATTTCGTGACTCTATCTGTGCTGCCTCAGAGATCACCTGACCAGAAATACTACAACTCTAACTGTAACAGGAAGAAGTGAGGAAGCAAAAGGCAGAACTCTGTCTGTTAATTGGCTCATGTGACCTTACATGTGGTTTGTATGTGTGCACAGTGAATCTTACGATCTCAGGGGGCGGCCCTTATTTTTTAAAATGGCAATTTTCTATTTATGATTACCCAATGGCACATACTACTAAAAAAGTATATTATTATGATAATGGTTCATTTACATGAAGCAGGGTTTTACACATGAGCTGTTTTACTCAGTATCTTTTAATAGAGACCTACATTGTTTGGGGGGTATAGTTTTCCTTTAAATACAGCAGCTCTAATGGTCATAAACACACAACACTGATATTTATATAGTGTCTCAGTGGTTTTTCAATTCAAGGGTCCCCAAGAGCGCCAGCCCCCACTTAGCTCATAACAAGGCTACAGACCAAGGAACACATTCCTTTATTAGTGATGGCCAAATTTATTTGGAAGGCGCGAATTCGCTGCGAATTCCTGCGATGGACACGGCGTCCAAAAACGGACGCCGGCATCCAAAAACGAGACGGTGTTTCGCAAATGTTTTGCCGTTTTTATCGGTGAAGCGAAACCTCCCAAATTCGCCCATCACTACCCTTTATCAGTCATTCATTTATAAGCCATAGAACCAGAAAGTTTCACCCACAAATCTCACTCCAACTGCCCTAGGCTGGGCATCAGTGAGTATCTACAATGGTGTATCTGCACTACAGTCAGTGGCTTAACTAGATATTGCTGGGTTCCACAGCAAATTATTTTTCAGGCCCATAACATGTCTAGAGGTTGACTTGTTTTACCAATATTTATTGCAATGGTGCATGATCATGGGGCTCCCATACCACTTGGGGCCCCCTGCAGCTGCAGGGTCTGCTTCATCTGTAGTTAAGTCCCTGACTACAGCAGATGCTGCTACTGCAGAGAGCCCTGGTAGAGACCCATGTCCCCCCAGCACCCGTAACCTGTGCCTTCCCTCCTGCACCCTTTCATTTGCCTACCTCAAATTGTCAGACTTTTCAACACAGTGGGGTTAAGAAACAACATCAGCTACCTGAACCCACACACCGTTATAAACCAGGCACTGGTTGCAAGTGGGGCTTGAGAAAGTCACATTGCACCACCAGACCAAAAACATTTACTTCAAACCTCACCCTAACTGGCCTTCATACTAGCCCCCAATACCCTGGTTTGGGCTACCCGGGGTGGGGGCAGGCCCAGACTTGCAATCTGTGGGTTCTGGCAAATGCCAGTGGGGCTGCTGTAAGATGCCATAGAAAGTGACTATTAAGTGGGCTGGTGGGGGCTGTCCAGATCACAAATTCAAAGCCGATCACCTACACCATATGTAATAATTGTTGTAAATGCTCATTAAAATCCTGGGCATTCCTTATTTATAAAGCATGTCCATATATACTGGCCAAATACAGTGGGGAATAAAGCGAATACAGGGTGGACATTATATATTTATATGCACTGACATTAATAAAAGGGTTGGAGGAAGGGGTTTGTCAGAGCATTGCCATCTAGCTGAAATATGAGGAGTTTGATGTGTTTGGGGTGAAAGTGCATGAGGGGAAGCAAGGTCCAATTATTGTTTCATGTATAATTGATAAACCACCAGCGTAGGACATGATCTAGCACAACATGTTAGGTGTTTATCTAAATTTCAGGGAGGGTTGTTAGCCTTTGTAAGTGCATGTTCTGCCCAGTGAGGTGCTGCAGCTGCTAAAACTCCCTTACACACATATGGCCCATAGAAAAGCATAGGGGAAAACACTACATATGGCAAGCACTGGCAGTTCACTGTACCCCAGCCAAGGACAATCTTCTTCTATCTTGTATCATATCTACTCAGTGTCGGACTGGGACACCAGGGGCCCACCCAAAAACCTTAGACCAGGGGTCCACTCTCAGTACTATTATTCTTCCTCTCCTCACTCAACCTCTATTCCCCTAATCTATTTTCTTTACATACTATAATCTATTATTCCATCTATTTAGCCACTTTGTTCTCATAGAAATAGGGAATGACCATGAAATAGGCCCAATGTTTAGCAGCATGAGGACCCACTGACACCTGGGCCCACCGGGAGTTTTCCTGGTATCCCTGTGGGCCAGTCCGACACTGTATCTACTCTATATGGCACCTATTACATTTAGCACTGTCTTTATCTAATTGCTGAGAGATTGGGCCCTGGGTGACAGGTTCTCTGGTGGGCCCTAGGATGCTCTACACTGAAAACCGCTTGCTCTTGCCATGCCAAAATGCAGTTTGTTCTCCTGCAGTGTATTCATATTTTCTCACACAAAGTTGCTGTCTTTCAAGAAAAGGGAAAATAGCCGGTTTGTAAAAAAAAGAAAAAAAAAAAAAAAACACGCAAAAAAATTATTCTATTTTCACAGAAATATGTGGCTTTAATCAGCCTCGCACACGTATTTCAGGAATATGAAAAAATCTCTGTTCACAAATTTGTCTTGTTCAGGAATTGAAAGTGAAAATATTTAACTGTTAAATGAAAACTAAAGTATTTTCAAATATTAGACTAGAGAGGCTATAGTTTATGTTCTGGGGTTCTATACCAGCCCAAGGCAACCACAGCCTTTAGCAGTAAAGCTTTGTGCCCTTGAAGATGCCCCAGTAGCTCCCCATCTTCTTTTCTGCTGATTCACAACACATTCTCTGTGCTGCTGTCACTTACTGAGCTTAGGGTCCCTCTCACAATACAGAGTATAGAAGTATAGTATAGAATTAATGATGCAAGGCTGATTTTTAATTAGATGGTTCACATTACATGATATCTCAGAATCCAGTACATTCTGCATTAGAATGTAATAATCAGCCCTGCAGCATCTGCTTTTCTTGTAGGCCACTCGTTGGGAATAACTGCCGAGAGTATCCAAGATGGCAGACTACTGTGGATTTTGCTATTCTTTATTTAACTGGTACCGAGAGCACTCCCAGGATGCAATGTTTACCGTAGGTCCATGAATGTTACATATCTGCATTACCGAGTTGTTTCTGCCATTGAGATTCCTTGGGATGCCATCACCTTGGACTAGAAGAACCAGGGAAAGAGTGTCTATAAGTGAGAAACTAGAAACAGGTTCAGAAGGGTTTGTATTTGGCTTTAGATCAGCTACAAGCTACATAGGAAAAAAGGCCCTGGCATTAAAATTGCACAAATGGCCAAACAGCCCCCCGTGTGGGTGGGTTTGGTTGGATTAGGAGTATATCTGCGTTTTGATGGGACTGGATAACGGCCTAAACTGTTCCAAGTTTGAATTTAATAAATGTTGAGACATGTTCGTATGTTATTGTGTAAATATGAATGTCATGCATGATACTTTGATTTTAGCTTGGCAGCTGCCTGTGACTTAATGCCACTTAAGGCTAAGGCCACACTAGGTGATAGCGCCGCGATTTGACTGCTGCTATTGACAAGCTGAAACTTTAGGCTGGTGCAATACGTTTAGTAGATAAAATATTGCATTTTTAGCCATATTAATTTTTAGGGTTTACTTCTCCTTTAAGTGAATGGCAAAGGTTTGTCAGATATTTTAATTAGGTATAGTATCCACTGTACCCTATAAGCTGCGGGGTCCCAGCAAAGCCCTACATAAATGCTGGGAGATTGCTGCTGCTTTGTTCTCCATGGAATGGGAAGGTGAAAACTGGTGGTGACAGTCATGTTTGCTTAAGATAAGGGAATTATATATTATTTTCTCCCTTGGGCTTTATCAGGCTCACAGTGCTTTACAGCAAGGGAGCCATCATGACACCAGACCATTAGGCTAAGGCCACACTAGGCGATAGCGCCGCGATTTGACTCGCGGCGACTTTTCGCCGCGACTTTTAAGCCGCAATCGCTGGGGAAACTTTTGCGCTGGCGTCTATGGGGAATCGCGAAAAATCGCCAGCGTAAAAACACACGCGGCGATCTTTTCTCTACTGTCGCTCAAAATTGCCTCGCTAGGCGATTTCGAGCGACAATAGAAAAAAGATCGCCGCGGCGATCTTTTCTCTACTGTCGCTCGAAATTGCCTCGCTAGGCGATTTCGAGCGACAATAGAAAAAAGATCGCCGCGTGTGTTTTTACGCTGGCGATTTTTCGCGATTCCCCATAGACGCCAGCGCAAAAGTTTCCCCAGCGATTGCGGCTTAAAAGTCGCGGCGAAAAGTCGCAGCGAGTCAAATCGCGGCGCTATCGCCTAGTGTGGCCTTACCCTAATGGTCTGGTGTCATGATGGCTCCCTTGCTGTAAAGCACTGTGAGCCTGATAAAGCCCAAGGGAGAAAATAATATATAATTCCCTTATCTTAAGCAAACATGACTGTCACCACCAGTTTTCACCTTCCCATTCCATGGAGAACAAAGCAGCAGCAATCTCCCAGCATTTATGTAGGGCTTTGCTGGGACCCCGCAGCTTATAGGGTACAGTGGATACTATACCTAATTAAAATATCTGACAAACCTTTGCCATTCACTTAAAGGAGAAGTAAACCCTAAAAATTAATATGGCTAAAAATGCAATATTTTATCTACTAAACGTATTGCACCAGCCTAAAGTTTCAGCTTGTCAATAGCAGCAATGATCCAGGATTTCAAACTTGTCACAGGGGGTCACCATCTTGGAAAGTGTCTGTGACACTCACATGCTCAGTGGGCTCTGAGCAGCTGTTGAGAAGCTAAGCTTAGGGGTCGTCACTAATTATCAAGCAGAAAATGAGGTTGGTCTGTAATATAAGCTGATGCTACAGGGCTGATTATTAAATTCTGATACTAATTGCACTGGTTTCTGTGCTGCCATGTAGTAATTATCTGTATTAATTACTAATCAGCCTTATATTGTGACATTTCTATTCTATCTATGTGTACATAGGGTTGCCACCTGGCCGGTATTTTACCAGCCTGGTCAGTAAAAATGATGGCTGATTCCAATGTTATTAATAGGGAAAAAAGATAAACATATAGGAAGGCTGGTATTTTTTTCCAGAAAAGATGGCAACCCTATATGCACTGTATATTGTGAGTGGGTCGCTAAGCTCAGTAAGTGACAGCAGCACAGAGCATGTGTAGTGAATCAGCAGAAAATAAGATGGGGAGCTACTGGGGCATCTTTGGAGACACAGATCTTCCCTGCTAAAGGGCTGTGGTTGCATTGGGCTGGTACAGAAGCCCAAAACGTAATGTACAATATGTCTAGCCTATTTATTTAATTAAGCTTTACTTCTCCTTTAAGGACAACTCACACCAATCCCTAAGAGCGGCCAGGGCTGTATATCATTGTTTTGAATGTATAAACTTGGGCCAAAATGGACAAAATATGGTGGTGTGATTAGAATGCATAGGAGTCATTTTGGAGAGGAGGATTACCCAGCTGTAACAGTAGGAGATTGTCGGTTGTGTGGTGTCAGGGTTGTGTTTATATTGGTGAGAAATCTGAAAGGTGAAGGAAGGATATGTTCACAATCACGCAGAGCCTGGCGTGAGGGATTAACATGGCCAAACGCTCTGCACTGTAAATTAGCTTCTTCCAGTGCAGCTGTATGGAGAAAGGTGCCTCCCACAAACAGAATGAACTATATATCACACCTCTCTGGCAAAATGCTGAGCCATAAATTATCCACGGGGCCTCTCCAACGCTCGCAGCCTGCGCCTGCCTGTACAGGCCTGTGGGGCTGCTTGCTGAATTTAGTCAGATTCAAACCTTCTATCCTGTTATTAATTGTGTGTCCCTTCCAGTCACTCTCAGCAGCTATTTACTGTATATGCCAAGTTTAACACTGTTTCTCCTGGTGGGAATGCCGCAAATACTGGGTACTAAGCATCTGTGATTATCTGCAGATTTGAGCTGCCCATTCCATAACAGTATGGGGCAAAATTACTTACCTTCGAAGTTGCGCCAGCGCTGGCTTCATCGCACTTCACTAAAATCCGAAGTTGCGCTCAGGGAGGCGAAAGGTAGCGAAGTTGCGCTAGTGTTACTTCGTCAAGCAAAGTGAGTTACACTAGTGATGCCTAATTTGCATACGGCGCCAAGTTAAAGTACAATGGACGTATATATGTAGCAGCAAATACATTACACTCACAAGCCTGGGAAACCTTCATAAAATAAAATAGATTTGTTATTGTGCCCACTGTATAGTTTAGGTGCCTTATGTTAGGAAATGTAGGGGGGAAGGAGGGAAACCCCAAAAAAATTTACCATCTTTTTCAGCCTATCACCCATAAAAAAGTAAAAGACGCCAGCGTTTTTTGGGACTTAGAAAAAATTTAAACTTTATTTGAAGCAATCTCTATCTATTCTATTGCACTTCGCCTGGTCTGAGGTGGCGAAGGAAAGTCTGGCGCAAGAGTTAACGTTCAGTAAAATGCACAAGTTAGTGAATTAGCGTAGTTACGTCCCTTCGCCATATCGCAATTTCGCCTGGTGTAAGGGTGTGAAGTAGGTCCACTTCGCTAGCGAATTTACACCAGCACCCGCTAGTAAATCAGCGAAATAATGAAATGACGTCACGCTGGCGAATTTGCGCTTGCGTTAGCCGCTTCGCACTTTAGTGAATTTGCCCCTATGAGTGGTGTTACTTTCCCTCAGATGATCTTAAGTTGTATGTAGTTATTAGTGCATGTGAGCAGGTAGGGGGCATAACTTCATCTCCACACAAACACAATTGCTGTCGGCTAGCGATATCTCTGCATGTTTTGCCCATCTGATGATATCAGTGGATGACTGACGCTACTACTTGTTGGACATAACTTTTGTATGATTGCTGCCTGTCATTTCATGGCCAGAACATTGTCTGATTTGTTCTTTTTACTACTTTATTTAATCTGAATGGTTAGTCGTAGGTCGGAAAATTACAACGAACAATCGTCCATCAGACATGAATATAAAATCTTCAAATCTATGGCCCAACAGCCTCGTTTGCTCCATAATGACCTCAAAGAAAGGGCTACACTCCATTTTAATTCATGCTAAGTTAAACCTTGTGTCTATCCTTGTTTTTTTCCCCTACTGAGGTCTAGGTCGTTATGGACTGCTTCATAATAAGCAAAGAAAGACTTGGCTTCACCTCATTTTACTTCATTTTGAAAAGAACCCTGTACCTATCTCGGGCTTTCATTCCCTACTAAATCTATAGGGGCAAATCCACTAAGATCCGAAGTTGCGCCAGCGACAACTTCGCCAGGCGTAGTTTCGCCAGCGATACTCAAATTCACTAAAATGCGAAGTTGTGCTCAGGGAGGAGAACGGTAGCGAAGTTGCGCTACCGTTACTTCGTCAGGCAAAGCGAAGTTACACTAGCGATGCCTAATTTGCATACGGCGCAAAGTTAAAATATAATGGACGTATATGCTGCAACAACTACATTACACTACACAAGCCCAGGAAACCTTTAAGAAATAAAATAAAGGTGTTCTATTGCCCTACACATGAGCCCACTGTATCGTTGAGTTGCCATATGTTAGGAAATGTAGGGGGGAAGGAGGGTACCCCCAAAAAAATTTACTCTATTTTTCATAATATCCCCCTCAAAAAAGTAAAAGACACCAGTGTTTTTTGGGACTTAGAAAAAATGTAAACTATTTTTGGACAAGCTCCTATCTATTGTATTGAACTTCACCTGATCTGACCTGGCGAAGTAAAGTCTGGCGCAAGAGGTTACGTTCAGTAAAATGCGCAAGTTAGTGAATTAGCAGAGTTACGTCCCTTTGCCATAGCACAACTTCGCCTAGCCTCGCCTTCACCAGTTAGTAAATCGGAGAAGTAACGAAATGACGTCATGCTGGCAAATTTGCGCTAGTGTTAGCCGCTTTGCGCTTTAGTAAATTTGCCCCCATGTTCCCTCCACCCACCTATCACAAAGCGCCCCCTTTTGTCCTAGGTTTATTTTCCCCCTATTCCTTATTTTCCATGACTATAACACATGGAAACAATTACATAATGGGATAAAATTGAATTCACAGCTGGTCTAGTTCTTATTTTCCCTATTATTGTGTTCTACCCTACAAACACACATAGATAACACATATTTATGATGAGGCGGTCCCCTAGAGCTTATAAACAAATGGTGCTGTCAATTTAGTGGCTATAAAAAATACCTCCGCCGAGGCGAGCAAAATGGCAGCTCACACTCTTATAAATAACTGCATTATGGAGATGTCCCTTTTCTATTCATTCCTATGAAGTAAAGATGAAGTAGATCGTAAGAGATGCATACTAAAATGCAGTTATAATACAGTATAATACTTTGCCAAAAACCTATATGTATAAGACCACCCGTTCTGTGTGATTTAACACCCAACAAGATTGGAAAGGTAATCTCAAGCTGCAACACAAGGTTAAAATGTTAGGGAGTAATATAATAAAAGGTGCAAACTTTGCACCAGTCCTGTAACTCATAGCAACAAATCAGCAACACCTGTCTGGTTGCTCTGGGTTACTAGACCTGGTGCAAAAGTACATTTTATTACCTTGCCCCAGTAGGCTTGTGCGTGAGGCACAGAGAGAAAGACTGAAGTTCAATGTTACAGGGAGAAGAAACAATAATTAAACCCAGACTTCTGTGACTCAGAGTCCTGTGAATCTACCACTGAGCTACCTGTTCCCCCTTGCCAAAACTTTCTTGGCATTACAAGTGAACAAATATATTAGCACTATGTTCATATCTTCAAGGATGGAATGTGGCGGAAATTATTATAAATCAGGTTATAGTATGCTATGTTACCACTGTAAAATATAGTATTAGAAGTCACTGGGCAGTTCCATGTCCTGTGCAAAAGTGAGAGCACTCGGCCTTGGACTGACACTGTCACAAACTCCTCAGTGACTTAGAATATCCTCTTAATACATAATAGGGGGTACATTATCCCATATTAAACATGGGTGATACTCAGAGCTCCCTGTATAACTCAGTCTGCAGCCTTGTGTCTTTATATGGTCACAGAACAACCCCTCAGTGACTTCTAATATCCTTATAATACATAATAGGGGGTACATTATCCCATATAAAACATGAGTTATACTCATGATCCCTGTATAACATAGACTGCAGCCTTCTGTCTTTATATGGTCACAGAACTCCTCAGTGACTTCTAATATCCTTATAATTTACAGTAGAGAGTACATTATCCCTTATAATACTCAAGTGATACTCAGAGTTCCCTGTATAACTCAGCCTGCAGCCTTGTGTCTTTATATGGTCACAGTACTCCTCAGTGACTTCTAATATCTTTATAATTTACAGTAGGGGGGTACATTATCCCTTATAATACATGAGTGATACTCAGAGTTCCCTGTATAACTCAGCCTGCAGCCGTGTTCCTTTATATGGTCACAGAACTCATCGGTAACTTTTAGTATCCTTTTTTTTTTTTAAACATTTAACAAAACATACATCACTAAGCACCATTCATAAGGGTGTACAGCATAAATATATCAATATTTACAGGATATTCATGGCTTATTTGTTTTATATAGTAATTAATGTACCCCTGATTGTAAAATGTAACTTACTGAGGAGTTCCATGACCATATTAAAGCTGAATGCCTCTGAGGTGACTTCTATTATCCTTATTTTTTCTAATTCAATTATTTTTTATATCATTATAATACATGAGCTTGTGCGTCATGTGACAGTATTACATCAATAAGCACTGATTTCAAAGGAGGACATAACTTAGCACTGTTTATAAGGATATAATTTACGGGATATTCATGGCTCGTGTGTTTTATAGTGATCTTATTCCCTATATAAAGAATATACTGGACACAGAGTAGCCTTCTACTTTACTGTCTATTTAAAGGGATACTTCACCTTCAAACACTTTTTCCAGTTCAGTTGGTTTCAGAGATTTCACCAGAAATAAAGACTTTTTCCAATTACTTTCCATTTTCCATTTGTGACCGTTAATCTAATATTGAAGTGTTAAGTTTAATTTTTCACCTTCTAAAGGTGGCCATACACGGGCCGATAAAAGATGCAGACAGACCGAGTCGGCAGCTTATTGGCCCGTGTATGGGGGCCCCCGACGGGCTTCCCCGATCGAGATCTGGCCGAAAGTCGGCCAGATCTCGATCGGATGGGGTTAAAAATCCCGTCGGATCGCGGCCGCATCTGTTCGTTGATGCGGTCCCGCGATCCGACCGCCCGTTTGGCGAACGCTAGGATCCGATCGTTGGGCCCTAGGGCCCACGATCGGATCAGCCCGATATTGCCCACCTCAAGGTGGGCATATCGGAGGGAGATCCGCTCGTTTGGCGACATCGCCAAACGAGCGGATCTATCCGTGTATGGCCACCTTAAGGGTAAGGCCAGACGAGGAGATTCGGGGAGATTTTGTCGCCTGGCGACTTATCGCCACGTCTTTTGCGCGACTATCTCCCCGAACTGCCTCAGCGTCTTTTCCCCATAGGCTACAGCGCAAAATCGCCTGCGCTAATGCACACGCGGCGATGCGTTTTCAATAGTCGCCCAAAGTTGAGGCAACTTTAGGCGACTATTGAAAACGCATCGCCGCGTGTGCATTAGCGCAGGCGATTTTGCGCTGTAGCCTATGGGGAAAAGACGCTGAGGCAGTTCGGGGAGATAGTCGCGCAAAAGACGTGGCGATAAGTCGCCAGGCGACAAAATCTCCCCGAATCTCCTCGTCTGGCCTTACCCTAAATCTAAAGCAACTCTGGGAGGGGGTCACCGACCGTTCTAAATTGATACATTTAGTTGATACCTTTGTTATCTGTGTCCCTGCTGAGCAGAATCCCTGAGTTTCATGAAAGACGGGTGTTAGAATTGATAGAATAGTTGCTGATATTCCACAGATGCTGCTGAGAAATGTATCAACTAAATGTATCAAATTGTAACAGTTCCGAATCTGCTCCTGGATTACTAAACTGCCAGACTGAAATACTATAGACATGAACATTCAACTTTACACTTAAATTTTGGGGAAATTAACAGATAAAAAATGGAAAGCAACTGGAAAAAGCATTTGTTTCTGGTGAACAATCTGAAAACAGCTGAGCTGAAAAAGTGTTTGAAAGGTGAACAACCCCTATAAGGGGAAATACATGGAAGACAAACACTTGTAATAAATAATTTGTTTCCCCTCAAATTCAGGGTTGGTGTAGCCACATTAGCCTTATCACTAGAAGATCCTCGGGAAGCAGGAAGGTAAATACCAAATGGTAATTAGCGCTTTCACCCTTGCACTCCTACGAAATCCATCTGACTTGTGAAATATTATGAGCGCCTGGGTTTTGCTGAAACATTCATTTTCCTGTCAATCATGGAGCTGCTGATGTTTACTTTCCTTTATCCTGAGAATTTTTCCAAGTGGAAAGGCAGAGTCTGACAGACCACATAAAGGATTTTTCCAAATGGGCAAAGGAATCATAATGCATGAATGCTCCTGCTCCTGTTTGTTTACTTTGGGTGACGAGGTTAATCCTCTGCATTTTGGAATAGGATATACAAGGGGGCAGTCCCATTCTTTGTCTGTTCTACAAATGCACTGGGCCTTTGATTTGGAAAGTTAAAGGAGACACAACCCAAGAATGAAGTTGGAATAAATATATATATATTTACAGTTAAAGACTCCCAACTCGCAGTCCTTTAAACTAACACCTGTGTTTTCTAAGAGAGCCTGCTGCTTGACTGTAAGTCTCAAGAATACATGTATAGATACTGTAGATATCTGTGTGCCAAATAAAATATTTCTTGGCAGTGAGATTCCAAATTTGCATGAGAAAAGGAGAAAAGTTTACATCCTGTGGGTGCAGACAGCTATGGCTGACGTCCGACCCCTGCCTTATCTGTTATCTACTATGTAAAGTGACAGTAAGCCCTGCTACAGACTTGCTTATTCATTTATATACAATGATATTAGAGCTTCTGAACTAATCACAGAGTTTTTACAAGAACAGGGGGAAAAGAACATTATATTTAAAGGGCAACTATTCTCAGGAAACTGATCCCCCTGGGTCATCATGATCCAATAACCCAGCATATCCTGTTATAGAACAGTATAGAGCAACAGAGCTAGTAAATGTGATTGGTTCCCAGCAAAAACTCCATCTTACTCCATTACATCAAATACATGGTGCTTGGAATAAACAACAACGACAAATCAGGTGAATCAGGGTCCGGCCGAGAGCTGCTTGTTATGTGAAAAGTGAGGTCTGAGAGCTTAAAAGTTCCATGATGGAAAACTTCGAGAAAGAGGGTAAATGGCCCTGATGATTTAGCAGTTACATACTGACCAGATGGCATCCCTAGCGCTAGGGCCAAATGATCAGTCCAATATGGCTCAGCACATAGATGACCATATCAGGCAAAGAGGATCTTCAGGTGTAAAACCACCTTTGCGGCATGGGCAATGGGTGGGGCTCTGTGGTCTTTTGTCAGGTTCTTTTGCTGCAGAATTTGATCTGTTGCACCCAGCCCCTTATTTTGCACATATCTACCATTAAAGGAATGTATGAGTGTGAAATAATTATTTCTATAATGTATACGGGGGAAATTTTAATATACTATATAAAGAATTACGAGGGGATGAAGGGGAAAACACAATGAATGTATGGAATGGCTTTCTGCTCTTCAGCTGAGTGGACATTAATACTCCCATCTTCATTTCCTTCTGTGCCAGTGGCCCACTTCTGAGTTCTGACTGCCAGTGGGTGTTGGGTCCCACTCACTGGGATATTAGGCCACCCCATTAGCTTCAAGGAAGTATAACTAGGGTTATGGGATGCTTGTGTCCTGCCTGAATGAGAGGCAAAATCTAAACAAGGCTAAGACGGCAAACAGAACTAGTGAAATTTCCGTAGGAGCAGAGGGAAAAGCAAGAGGAAAATAATACATAAATGGGAACAGCAACTCCCCTGTGTAACATAAGAATAATCTGTAATAATCTGTAACCCCCATACAGTCTATAGAAACAATACAGCAACTCCCACAGGCATGTACAAGGAATATGCTGTGCACACAATATAATGTATGCTCATACTATTGTTTGAAATGGAAACAGTATGGCAGCACCCGCCCATCTAGATAAATGCAAAGATACAGGGAATGGATGGTAAGTTCATATGTACAAAAAGATAGAGATTTCTCCTGATGATCTTTTAACCTTTCCTCTGCCAGAGCAGCCTGCAGCTTTGCTTCCATAATCCCTGCTCAGTGATACAAGTTAGTTTTTCATTTTTGCTTTGGCTGAGCTGGCACACATGAAAAGCTATACATTCCCTTTCTATTCAATGCACACACACAATCCTAATGTGGAAAAGCCATGCCAAGCCCTGGAACCAAAATCCTTGGCACCAACATTCTAGCTGCATTCCCTTTTATCTGGATCTCTCTAAAATCCATTACTCAGTGTAGTCGTCTCTTTCTGAGGATCGTAGGCTGTAGCAAAACTGTATAACTTGTATGAATAGATACTGTAGGGCTACTGTATATGCCTGGGATATATCAGATAGTGAAATCACCTATCATTCTCTGACACCCTCTTATTTCCAGACCGAGTTGGCAGCTTATTGACCCATGTATGGGGCCAAAGACAGGACTGACCAACTGATATCTGTCTGAAAATCATCCACATATCTATGGGGCAGGCTTGATTATTCAAAAAGACAAGGATCACATTGGCACATAAAGGCAATAAAAAAAACAAGTCATGTAAATTCCTTTGCATTCTGAATTGAAAAAAAGACAAGCTCTATGACAGCCAAGTATATGAGAGCGCTGTGTCTTTATAAATTCACCTTATACTTTGATGTGTATCACTTTGTAACAATAAAAATGGTTACATTTTGCATAATTCTTTTTGCAGCTACTCCCCTTGTAATCATATGACGGCCGTCTCTACTTCCCCCTGCAGAACCACAATATGGGAAGAGTTCATGATAAAGCTGCTAATCTCTGCTCAAGGGAGATCAGACTGAAGAGGTCCAAGTTCCAGTTCAGTTCAAAGATTATCCTTTTGATTGTAAGCTCTTTGGTACAGGGCTTTTATCAGTTGGGGGATTGTAGCACTACATCTGCAGTTTTCCCAGGTATACAGTCCGAAACATCCCAGTGCAGGAAGGGTTAAGTAGAAAACACACTATTTTCACAGCCTCTGCAAACACATAAAGCCAAATTGCTACGATTGCCATCTACTGGTCACTAGTGGGAGTGCATCCCTAGAGTGAAAAGCTGGCCAGCAAGTTTCTGCAAATTCCCCAGCATTTGAGTGCTTGGCTTCCCTATTGCTGCCTGCAGTGGTTAGCCTGCTGTTAAGTGAGCACATTAGACCTCTGCAGCTATTAAACCGGCACTTGCACAGCCTTGTCAGCTGAATGCGAGTGAGACATCTTTTCCACCTCCTTGAGCGTAGAGCTGGGCTTAATTCCAAGCCAGATACCTTAACAAAAAGATTGAAATCAGCAGAAAGCAGATGTGCGCACTCCTGGGATTCCTACCTTTCCCATTAGGGATACAAAGCTGAGATAAATGACAGATGATTTTGGGCCTTGCTCCTATAAAACTATACTTTTTTTTATTTGGAAACATTGCTTTGCATGAGTCTTGTGCTGAGCCTGTCCTGATAATCTCCAGTCAAGGGTGGTGCCCCATTAGTAAGAGGCAAATCAGGGTTAGAGCTTGCCCTAATAATACACATCAGGATATAGTTTTCCAGTAGTGACTGAGCCTGGCCTGATAATCTATAGTCAAGGGTGGTGCTTCATTTGTAAGAGGCAAATTAGGAAGAGTGCCTGCCCTAATAATCCACACCAGGAACTTGTTCTACAGCACTGACCGAGCCTGTCCTGATAATGTGCAGCCCAGGTGATTAGGGTATAGTGTTGAGCCTGTCCTGATAATCTACAGTCAAGGGTGGTGGTGTTTAATTAGTAAGAGGCAAATCAGTGCCCTAATAATCTATATCAATATTTTATTGTGCCCCATTAGTACCTGCCATAATAATCTACATAAAGATCTTGCTGTGTCCCATTAGTGCCTGCCCTAATAATCTACATAAAGATCTTGCTGTGTCCCATTAGTGGCGGCCCTAATAAACTACATCAATATGTTGTTGTGCCCCATTAGTGCCTGCCCTAATAATATACATCAATATGTTGGTGTGCCCCATTAGTGCTTGCCCAAATAATCCATATCAGAATTGACTGGTAATGTGCAGCACGGGTGCTCAAGGTACATTGTGCTAAGTACCTGTCTGCAGGTAAGGGTGCTACACTACTGCTCCAGGGTCAAAGCCTGTCCTGATAATTTGCCTTATCCTGCATTACAATCCTGCACTGTGCCTGTTCGATCACCTGCAGTCCATTAGTAAGAGGCAAATCAGGGTCAGAGTCTGTCCTAATAATCTACATCAGGATCTTGTTCTCCAGCAATTACTGCTCCTGTTCTGTTAATGTTCAGCCCAGGTGATTAGAGTATATTGTGCTGAATATGACCTGATAATATACTGAGCCTGTCGTGATACTGTGGGGTGCAGGAGATCAGTGTACATTCAGCTGAGCCTGTCCTGCAGTCAGGATCTTATTCTTTACATTAGATAAAAATGCAGCCTGTCCTCATTCTCCTGATGAGTGCAACTAGGCGCCTGCCCTGTTTAGTAACCCAGCCTGCCCTGTAACTCTGCAGCCAGAAGCTTGCTCTCTAGTACACACAGTCTTTCTCTGGTAATGTCCTATACATATAGTAATTTTACTATATCAGCCAGTTATAGGTATCACTCACTCTTCCTGTTCTGATCCAGAAACTGTATATGTTCTACATTATTTGCAAATGTTAAAAAAAGATCTATATATAGTGCACTCCTATTTAGCACATTGCATCGATATAGCTTGTGTGCACCCTCCTCACCGTGAGATAAACCCCTCTGCTTGCAGATTTACCAGTAAAAACCTTCACTGGAATGTGCCGCCTGGTTGGTTTTGACAGAAAACATAAACTTCACTGATCTGTTGCATCTGGAGTTGTAGCTGCTACCAGGGGAATTGTGGAGCTGGTGCAGGCTCTGACACTGACTAAACACTCAATTATACCAGTGTAAAATACAGTTCAAGGGTTCAGAGTATGATCTATAATTCTATGTATAGATCCTCCATAGGTGCAGCTCTTATATGTGCATTAATCTCCCACTCCATCCCTGCTCTTATTTTATATTCCCATTGGTCTCCTGCTAGGGCTTACATGGGTTATTCTCCACTCAAAACACTGGTGTAAATGGCAGGATATACAGCAGCCCTAGAATAGTTGTGGAAAACCTCCCGGCTTGAGATCAGACACAGAATTATTAGAGATGTGGTTATAAGTAGCAAATCTGGTCACGCAAAGCAGGGGTCTCCAACCTTTTTTACCCGTGAGGCACATTCAAATGTAAAAAGATTTGAGGAGCAACACAAGCATGAAAAAGTTCCTTGGGGTGCAAATTAAGGGCTGTGATTGGCTACTTGGTAGCCCTTATGTGTACTGGCAGCCTACAGGAGGCTCTACTTGGCACTATACTTAGTTTGTATGCAATTAAAACTTGCTGTCAAGCCTAGAATTCAAAAATAAGCACCTGCTTTGAGGCCACTGAGAGCAACATCCAAGGGGTTGGAGAGCAACATGTTGCTCACGAGCTACTGGTTGGGGATCACTGCACCAAGGGTTGATATATACAGCAACTTCCCTTGTTCAGTATTTCTATGTACAATTATAATAATACTGGAGGACTAAAGACACTGCCATTGTCCATGAAGATGACTTCAGAACACACTAGGGCTGGAGCCCACCGGATATCTCCCAGAGTCCTGACAATTCAATTCGACGTTTATAACGGTGCATACAAATATGTAATGTAATATGAATAATTTAGTTCTTGTATTAACCTATAAATGTTCAGTAAATCATATAGACATCTGTTATTCTGAGCTAGCAGAGGTACAGGGAGTTGTCATGCAACAGTAGACGAAAGGCCATAGAGATAAAGGGGCTACTTTATAGAGATAATAGGGTTATTTCCTAGCCTCTTTCCATTGGTGACTCTGGTTATCTCCAGGTACCAAAACAACAACTGTAACCTTTGCCTCACGTTGTTAAAATAGTCATTTACAGATATAAAGAACTACATAAAAACTGGTAGTTGGACATTGCTCAACCTGGTCCAACAAGGTAGTTGTTGGGTCTCCATGGAAAAAGTTTTGATTCATTTTGTGAATTGCTTAAAGTTGTAATGTGTTTTCTCCCTAATAGGGGGGATTTATGACTATGGTATATTTAGGGCAGAGTTGGTGTTTGACGGTGTTCACTTTGTACATACTTAGCATGTACGCACACTTCGCACCACTTCGCCAGGCGTAAAGACGATATGAATACACTAATTCACTTAAATGCAAAGTTTTGTCCTGGGCGGCGAACCCTGGCGACTTTTCACAACCTTTACTTTGGCAGTGCGAGCATTTCATAGCAAAGATGCGCTAGCATTCATTTGTGCCTAGTAAAACGTCGCTAGTGATCTTGCACCTAGGTCAATTTGCATAGGTAGGGAATTTTAAAGTTTTATGGATGTCTTTATTATAAATGCTGCTGCAAATGGTTTAAGTTACCGGTTTATATTACGCATGTTCAGGGAACCCTAATAAAGACAAGAGAGTTAATATAATGCCCTACACATAAGCCCACTGTAAAATTAATGTTCCATATATAATAAAATGTGTGGAGAAAACCGCTTACCCAAAAAAGTAAATTAGGACTTTTGCAGCCAATCCCGCTGAAAAAAAGGAAAAGTCACCAGCATTTTTTAAACTTGAATGCATTTTCAGCACACAGGATTTGATGTAAGTGACAGAAGATTGAGGAAGATCTAGCTGGGTTATAGCACTTTGTCTGGTCTATGGTTCAGTAAAATCCACATTTTAGTGAATTTGCAGAGTAACGTCTGTTCGCCGAAGTGAAAAGTCGCCTGGCGATAGAGTGCGAATGACCGCTAGCGACAGTCCCATTCATTAGTGAATAGGCGCCTGCGCCTGTTAGTGAATTGGCGATGTCCCTGTGGGTGGCAACGCTGATGAAAAGTTGATAACGTTAGCCACTTCGCTCTTTAGTAAATCTGCCCCTAAGCACTCATGCAGTCCTCTTTCAATGGCATTTTCTAACCTGCCCAACTGCTTCAGCAGGGTGTCAGGAAGGCCCAAGACATGGGCCAATGATTAACCTGGGTCAGGAGTCACACTAAAAGGTGGCCATAGACGTAACAATTACGATCTTTCTTGGAAAACATCTTTCCAAGAAAGATTGTTGTTTCAATAAACAAGTGTTGAGCTGTATATTCAGATATACAGGTAGAAACAATAGAATTCTTCCTGTATCTGACGATTCAGCACAAACAATGGCCGATGTTTGGGTCCCTTCAAAGGCACCGGATCAAAATTTTCCATCCAGCCCGATTGACGAGCCGACCGATATCCAAGTCTTCTGCCAATATCGGTCGACTCTTTTCCCACCATACACACACCGAATATCATACGAAAATTTGTTTTGTACGATATAATCTGTGCGTTTCTGGCCACAGTGTGCTGTATGGTCTCCCTTCTAACGTAGCATAATAAGCACCTCACAGTCTGTGCCTGTAAATCTAATGTACTCATTGTGTGGTGAGATAGCAGAATCAACTGCTTTAAAGTGGATAATTCACCGACCAACTGCAGGCAAGTTTGGGAAGCCATGCCAGAGACAACACCATGTTAGCTTTAACACGTTTGCTTTACCAGCCATCCAGACATTTTATTAATTATTGAGCAGGGACTAAGAAACAGAATTACTCTGCACAGAGGCCTAAAACTCCCCAAAGAGATGGGGATATAGAGGGAAGGAAAGGGTGCAACTCTTATTATTTTTAGATTAATGTATCCCCGGGTTCCCTTTTAAAACCACCCGTGTCATTTCAAAAATAGTTCTTCTTGGTATGATTTCAAACTCATACGATTTGTTGTAATATTAAAATCGTATTGCCTGAAATAGCTCATTTGTGTCCCAGACACCTGCAGCAATTTATTATGAGTATGGTAAGCAAAAATAACAGCTATGGGGTGACAACTGTGTCCTGATTTCATAGAGAAGTTGTGAATGAGCCCCTGTGGCAATCTAGAGGTTTAAAAAAAGTGAAATATATTTAGAATTATAGGGAATTATAGCCCTATTGTAACTGTACTAGACTTGTAACTGCTAACGGATCATTGCCGCTATGGATTATTCAATAGAAAATGAAAATAGAATAGAACATGATTTTAGGGGGGATCTGGTTGCTTTCCTCACCCTATATGATTATAGCTGGCAGTAGGGGGGCACTGAATCACAGACAAGGCCCTAGGATGACATCACTGATATCTTAATAAAGCTTTTTGTGATAGGCTCAGTGGAGGCTGAGGGCTTTTACATTACACTTTGAGCAACCATCTCAGTTGCTATGCCTGACTGAGTACAATCAGATCTACCTAGGCTGAAAATACTTTCTCGAATGTAAATAAAAATGAATTCTTATTATAAACTTCGGTGGCCTGAAATCAAGGACAGATCTAATGTTAAGTATACAGCAATGCTTATCCAAACAGTTCCATGGCCAGGTCAGGAACTCGCTAAACATATTTACATTTGTAACAGATAGTCTTTCCATTTGCCACCCTGGCACCCTTTGTACTTCTAGGAATGGGTTTACAGGGAACATCAGCCCTGGCATGGCTAGTAGACGGAAAAAAATCATTCTACACCCTACATTTAATCCTTCATTGTTCTCTGATCAGTCGCAGTGTTCCTGTGGTCTATTAGTCCCCCTCTAACTCCATGAGCTCATTTGTCCATTTTTTTTGGTCTCCTTTTACCTATATCTGGGTTGTCAATCTTGAGGCCTGTGGGCCAGAGATGGATCTCTAAGGCATGTTTTATGGGATAAACTTTGGGGTTGGCCCACAAGAGGAGCCAGTACAGGTGGCTAGATGGTGCAGTAGCTAGATTGCTTTACTAGATGGTAAAACTGGAGAAACCACTGTTACACTGCCCATAGTGAAGGGTTGTCCCACTGGGAAGGTATGTAGAAATGACTAAGAGATTTGGGGAAAATGCCTATTTTCTCTACTATATACTGGAAGTCCTTAAAGGACCATTTGTCCAGCAGGAATCTTCTCATGAGTGGAGGATCTACAGTGTTGTGCAGGTCTGCACAGGGATATGACTGCAGCCAAAATAGGCATCAGTTGCATTAACTGGTGCTCAACTATTAAGCTTTTCATTAACAGAAGAAGTGCTTCTCTGTAGTTTAATTCTCTTTTATTGAAGGGCACCCAACGGCCTTTATTGCAGCTGCTGGATCAGTAAAGGTGGGCATTCACTATAAGATCCGCTCGTTTGTAGAGGTCACCAAACGAGTGGATCTTTCCCACCAACGGCAGAGCGATATCGTGTTAATCCGAACGTTCGGCCCTAGAGAATGGACGCTGATGGGATGAGGACCACATCAACTAGCCGATGCGGTCCACGATTGCCAAAAACATCAAACCTCCTCTTGCCCAGATTTCGATCGTGGAGACCAGTTGGAAGCCCCCATACACTGGCAGATAAACTGCCAGTCTAAAGGACCGATATCAGCAGCTTTAATCTGCCAGTGTATGGCTACCTTTATAATAGCCTCTGGACACCATGACAGAGAGGTCACTGGTGCAACACTAATCTAAATCTGACCCTGATCATACAACAATGTAAGAATTTATTTCAGAAACATGGAACTTATACAAAAGGATCTTGAGCCAAACAGAAAGCATCTGATTCAGCAGTGTGTGTCATTCTGTAACCTCCGGTTCAGGCACAGGGCCATGTTCCAAGTACAACACTCACGACAGTCTTGTGCAGCAGAGTGACATAAATTCCCAACAATTATCAAGTTGAGTAATTTGATACAACTATGGAAATAAGTCATAAATGCCAAACCTTGTTTAGTGCAAAGTTAATAAATGACCCCCCCCCCAACCACTTCACTGCCAACACACAGGAAAGATCCGGTTTAGACCATAGGCACAGACCTTTGACACTACAAGTTTCTCTTGGAAAACCAGGACAACTGAAATTCATTGAAAAGCTGGCAACCTCTGTCCTTTATTGCAAAAGGGTATTGTGCTGTCTATGGCACACACAAGAAAGTCTTACTTCTTTTTTTGGCTGCCTGCCAGGACCAAGAAATGTGATGCACCGAAAGCACTAAAACCTGCATAATGGAAAGTGGCTGCTGTACTTTCAAGGTGTCTGAGGATCACTGAGGTTTCCCTAAGAACGTTTCCCTTAAGGCAGCTTTACATGGGTAAATCTTGTATGCTCTCCAACCAGCCCAAGGGCCAGTTTTCTATTTCTGACAATGCACCATAATTCAACAAACTTGGTCACTGAGGTTCCCCTAAGAACAAGCATGATATCTGAGGTTTTCCTAAGGGCAAGGGCAAATGGACCATTGGCTCCACTGCTCTCAACTGAAAAGTACAGGTTACACCTGAGTGCAGGTATGCAGAGTGTAGGTCGGACTGAAAATGCCTGCTCTACATGAGAGTAGTGGAGCCAACGCTCCATGTGCCCTTGCCCTAAGAACAAACATGATCACTGAGGTTTCCCTAAGAACAAACTTGATCAATGAGGCTTCCCTAAGAACAAACTTGATCACTGAGCTTTCCCTAAAAACAAACTTGATCCCTGAGCTTTCCCTAAAAACAAACTTGATCACTGAGCTTTCCCTAAAAACAAATTTGATCATGGAGCTTTCACTAAAAACAAACTTGATCACTGAGGCTTCCCTTATAACAAACTTGATCACTGAGCTTTCCCTAAAAACAAACTTCATCACTGAAGTTTCCCTAAAAATAAACTTGATCACTGAGGTTTCCATAATAACAAACTTGATCACTGAGCTTTCCCTAAAAACATACTTTATCACTGAAGTTTCCCTAAGAACAAACTTCATCACTGAGGCTTCCCTTATAACAAACTTCATCACAGAGCTTTCCCTAAGAACAAACTTGATCACTGAGCTTTCCCTAAAAACAAACTTCATCACTGAGGTTTCCATAATAACAAACTTGATCACTAAGTATTCCCTAAAAACATACTTGATCACTGAGGTTTCATTAAGAACAAATATAATCATTGAGGTTTCCCTAAGAACAAACTTGATCACTGAGGTTTTCTCTAATTTAGCAGAAATCAGCAGACTTGAAGTTACTTTTTTAAATGAATGTTAATTGGAAAGTTGCTTTTTTTTTTCATTACGAAAAAAAAAAAAGGTTTTGGGTTCTGTTCCCCCTTTAATTCTAAATACTATGTTAAGGCTTAACAAAATGAACGCATTTATTTAAAAAAAATGGGGGTAAAAAAAGTGCATCTTGTACCTACTGAATGATTTTCAGTGCAGACGTCTTGGGGCAAGTGTTAACTGCAGTGGGTTCCTGGCACTCCTCCGACATTGCCTGCCCGGGATATCATACATTTTTGATAGCAATAAAACAGAATGCTTGATGAGGTGCAGATTTCCATGAAAGCGTTTTTCTGTGTAATGATTGCAAAATAGGAAGGAAAACAAATTTAGCCTAGGAACCTATTCTTGTTATTAATGTAGACATACCCTTACAAGTGTAGATTATATATACAAACATAGATCTCTTCTAAAGGCAACATTTAAATTGCATGTCTTTGAAGTAATTCAAGCGCTGTTACAAGTCCTAAAACTCCCCTACACACTCTCTTGTGCACATTGTGCATGTGAGGGGGCAGGGGCTGGGGTGCACACAGTTAAGGACAGGTTGTCTAGGGTGTTCATCTGAGTTGACCCAGACCTGCACTTGGAATACAAGAGGACAAAAAGGTAATTTACAAAATGCAGGACAGGGAGAAAAGTGCAAGAAGTGGGTGCAAACCAAAATGCTTTTTGCACTTTTGCACCCAGGACCTGAATTAATTGAAGGTAGTAGAGGCATTTGGCTAGGATGGAATGGTAAGGGAAGCTGTATTTATGTGGGACGAGCCGTCCTGTGACACGCAACAACCCTGGAGCCCTATCTGGCAGGAGGTGCATCTCCCCCCGGGTGCATATACACAGTGAAAGAGGGACACCATTTTGTTATCTGCTAAGAAATCACAGGGTAGATCACACTTCCTAATTTCCAGTTCCCTGGAGTTTGGAGTCATAGTACACAAGAAATTTGAAAATTTGTCACAAGATCTAGGTAATCTTGATATGAATTGCACAAAAGCCCAAACGTGTCATTTCTAAGCAATGATGTAAATAGTCTTTGTTGTTGCGCCAGCCAGTTCCATAATACCTGAACGTGTAACTGTTAAACACAGATTATTGCCTAAAGGGCAATTTATTCTAATTGTGTATTTTCAGTGGTTTTCAAAATTGTAAATTATTTGCAAAACTAGAACATTCACTGCTGAGATTCCCGACATAGGGGCAAATTCACGAAAGGGCGAATTTTAGCCTGTGAAGGCTTCACCACACTTCAATCAGGCGCAAATTCACTACCACTAATTCACTAAAATGCAAAAATGTGTCTCGGCAGCCGTACGCTGGCTAAGTTCCGATATCGTAAATTTATTAGCGCGAGCATTTCAGCGTAGGCTAACATTGACTTCGGTAGCTTTTAGGTGGCAAACTAGGGGGTCGAAGTTTTTTCTTAAAGAGACAGTACTTTGACTATCGAATGGTCGAATAGTCGAACGATTTTTAGTTCGAATCGTTCGAATCAAAGTCGTAGTCGAAGGTCGAAGTAACCAAAAAAAAACATTCAAAATTCGAAGCTTTTTTTCCTCTATTCCTACACTCGAAGTAAATGGGCCCCTTAATATTAGGGATGCAACAAATCCAGGATTCAGTTGGGGATTCTGCCAGGATTCGGATTCGGCCGAATCCTTCTGCTCAGCGGAACCAAATCCAAATCCTAATTTGCATATGCAAATTAGGGGCTGGGAGGGAAATAGCATGACTTTTTGTCAGAAAACAAGGAAGTAACATTTTTTCCCCCTTCAACCCCCTAATTTGCATATGCAAATTCGGGTTCGGATTTGTTTCAGTATTTGGTTGAATCTTTTGCGAAGGATTCGGGGGTTCAGCCGAATCCAAAATAGTGGCTTCAGTGGATCCCTACTTGATATGCATCTTGCTTGCTCCAAACAGACAGGACATCCATGGGTCGATCCTGTACGGAGATTCCTCATCTGCTGAGCATGCTCTGGTCGACAGCAGATGAAATTGACCTGATCAGTTGATGAACCAACCAATATCCATCCTACAGACCTGGCCCCATTGCAAAAACATTTTCAGGGTGTCCCTCTAGGTTGCATTACCCTGACCCCCTCCTCCCCCTCTAATGTGTGCCAGCTCATGGATCAAACAGCATGGGTATAGGCAGGAGGGAAGGTGCCATGCTGGAACTAGGGGTAGGCAACAGAGGTGTGCGCCATATGCACTTGGAGTCTTCCAATAATACTTGGCCCAACTCTGCCAACAGGCATGCAGTCCTTTACCTGTCACACTGGTTTCCCCCTTTGGTCGCAGGCAGGGCCGGAACTAGGGGTAGGCAGAGTAGGCACGTGCCTAGGGCGCAAAGCTGGGAGGGCGCCAGGCACCTCCTCTGTCGCCTACCCCAAGTCCGGTTCCCTTCTCTGGCCGACTCTACGTACAGTTTGCGCTTTATGCGCTTCTGCGCATGCGCAAATTCGCGCACGCGAGCGCAAATTCGCGCATGCACACGCGAGCGCAAATTCGAGCATGCGCACACACTAAATAGGCGCTGCGACTGCCGGGCCTGCCCAGCATGGCCCGGCTCTGGTCGCAGGGTCTGCTAATACATAGTTACACAATACATAGTTACACAAAACATAGTTACACCAATGATGGTGGTAAAAGTATTTTTTGTGTGCGATTAGAAACATTGAATGTGCTTTAAGGCCTTATATATGGGGGCCCTTTTGGCTTACTGCACCTATACCTAAATTTAAAGGAACTTTTGCGAGTGAAATATTGGAGTGCCCTTCACTGATTTATTTGTTTACACCACTGATGGGTCAGGATGTATCATAAATAACTAAAATCAGAATATATACAACTTAAATCATACCAAACTATGAAATGACATATCATATAGAAATTACAGATATTACACTGACATTCAGCAGTGCCATCAGAAACCACAAACTGCGGCCCCTGTTTAAATTCTAATTTTTTGCACCCCCCCATGTGATACCAGACTACAAAATTTGCTTTTATGAGCCCCAGTCTAATAAGGTACCCTTGTATACTTGTACCCTAGTGTTACACAATAGGATATGTCCTTTTTACTTTTGTACCTGGACATCCAGGGCAAATGTCCTCTCTGCCCTACCCTGCCCAATAAATAGAAACTACATGAATAGAAATCTCTATTTATTGCATTACACACATTCTCCCCGAGTCCATTTATCTACCTGGTGCTATGATGGAGCCAACAACAGCAGAATGGTTTAGATGGAGGCTGAATTTGTACAAGAGGAGGCAGATTCCACCCCAGGAAAGAGTTAACGTGCTCCTGTTCTATTCCTGCTGGAAATCTATTAGCACTTCATAATTTTTGGTGCTATCAGCGATTATTTAAAAACTCACCAGCCCTGAAGTCTCTGTGGGAAAGGCTGAGCATGAACCAATTACACTGTAGCTGCGCACCTGGAAAGTGACGTACAGCTCCGAGCCCTGGATCCTGCAGGGAAAGTCCAGGGTAATGGGGGTGCAGGAGGCTGCAGTGGGGGGAGACAATCAATGGAGGGGGACTGAGCACTCCCTTTGGGAATTATGGAAAACAGGGGTGCAATAGGCTTGTATATAAAGATACAATGATATATACATGAACATTTCAGTTATGAGTTATAGGAGAAAAGACAGTAGCAGGTATGTCCAGCAACAATTGATTGAGCAAAAGTGTGGGTTCGAGTCTACCTAAAGGGTCAGTAGAGAGAGACAGCAGCAGAGAGCAACACCACAGGGGGAGAATAATGAAAAATAAAGAAGATAAAGCCCAAAAGAGACCAACTGCTATATTTTCAAACATATATTATATAATTATTATAATGTTAATTTCTCTAATGGAACATCTTATTGGCAGCCCCACAAACATTCCACCCTCCTCCCCTGAGCAACACTAAAATGCAGAGAAAATTAGTCTTGGTCATTTTTCCTGCATTCTGCATTGATGCCCACTCCCTCGGGTACAGGCCCACATTCTCACAAGGTGTAACACAGAAAACACAGGCGCTAGGCATGCTGGGTGATGCAGGTCACTGCTAAGCATCACAATATCATATGTTTTTAAGATGCTGGATACACTTTCTGCCCTATTCTCAAACAAATCCCCTCTTCACAAACTCCTGCCCTCTGTTACAGTGTAATGGTTGGGCCCCAGTCACATTTGCAGATGCAGGGGTTGCTGCAGGGGTGGCATGCATTAGTGTCTGCATAATGCGGTAACCCCCACGCACAACATATTTATTCCTAAGCGCTGCCTGGTGTCTCGTACTTTGGCAAACCACTGACTTGTTTCTCTTTATTCTCATTTCAAAGCAACGTCCTACAAACTTGAAATGTAAGCCAGAGCCAAGAATACGCGGGTAACTTAATGGTGTTTTCAAAGCACTCATTATTAATAAGGCCTTCTCCTTATCTACGTCCCCTAGGATGGGGTAGCGATGGTCAAATCATTCACTGGTACAAATTAATGTATATTGGAAGGCAGAGAATCTATAGTAACCCATTCAGTGCTGAGGTCTCTCTGACATGCTGCATCCATTGTCTTTGGTGCGATTGAATTCCTTCCCTCTTGAGACTATAACATATGCAACTCCAGCTAATGTCAGGTTAATATTTTAGCACCGCAGGATTCCCCATTTTTGGTTTAGGTTGTAAATGCTGAAATGAGAATGAATGTATATTTTATATATATATATATATATATATAGATAGAAGTCCAGTGGTTACACGCACACCGATGTTAATATTAAAATTAATTTATTAGAAATTCATTAAATATACATTGCATCAACGTTTCGGTTCGGAGTTTAGAACCTTTCTCAAGATGCCTCTGAGAAAGGTTCTAAACTCCGAACCGAAACGTTGATGCAATGTATATTTAATGAATTTCTAATAAATTAATTTTAATATTAACATCGGTGTGCGTGTAACCACTGGACTTCTGGATGTCACGATCTACACACAGCACCCGAGTTTGGATTCATAACGACGAGTGCGGTCCTTAATGGTGGATATATATATATATATATATATGTATGTATGTATATATAAATAAAAATCAATACAAAAAGGTGGCACACAATTCCTAAATATTTCACCTAGTTGCACGGTAAAGGAGATGCATATAGTGTACTTGAAAAAAACACTTTTCTTTATTTTTTAAGAAAATTTATACAGGTTTACTATCCGTTATCAGGAAACCTGTTATCCAAAAAGCACCGTATTATGGAAAGGCCATCTCCCTTAGACAAATTTTTAAAATTGATTTCCTTTTTCTTTGTAATAAGAAATAATAATAATAAAATAGTACCTAGTACTTGATCCAAACTAAGATATAATTAATCCTCACTGGAAACCAACCCAGCCTAGTGAGTTGAATTAATATTTACATGATTTTCTAGTAGACATAAGGTATGAAGATCTAAATTACAGAAAGATTCATTATCCGGAAAACCCCAGGTCCCGAGCATTCTGGATAACAGGTCCCTTGCCCTACTATAAGTTGCATGGTAGCCCCCCCCTTATTTACACTCACCCCATAACCAATAACTATTACGGGTATATTTATTGCATGTAAAATATGTTCCATAGGCATGCCCCAGCCAAACAGGTTCCATTCATTCTGTGAATACCATTCCGGCTGCCTCTCAGCAACGCAATAGGTCGATTGTGTATCCACAAGCCGTAGATTACAAGCTCTTGGGAACAAGGGTCTCGGACTCTTCTGTGTAGCTTGTTAAGCTCACTTTCTTTTCATCTTCATTGAGCAGCGCCGTGGAATATGGCGGAGCTTTATGAATAAAAGATAATAGCAATAAGATGCTTCTATGTGAATGAATATTTTGTACATTCATAAATATTTATAGAAGAGGTTTTTTTGTGGTTTGCCAGAATTATATATATATATATATATATATATATATATATATATATATATATATATATATATATATATTTTTTTTTTTTTTTATTATTATTTATTTATTTATTTATATATATATATATATATTTTTTATACATTTATATATATTTTTAATTAAAGGCTACTTAATGAATCCTATGAACAAGCAAGACATTTGGCTCCACCAAAGGAGCTCTATTAGCTATATACAATATATTGCGCCAGTTGCCCACCAGAATGCATAGTGCCTGCACCTGTGACAGTAAATGAGCTCTTATGTGCATTATGTAAAAGGGTCATGAATAAAGTAGAAACACTAATACTTACTAGTTACCCTTTAAACTGACTGTTGTGTCATTTAACCCTTCACATGTCAGATGAGCTGCCTTCACACTTGGATGTAAAGGAGAGAAATTCATCTGCACGGCAGAAATCCCGGCAGGCAGAAAAACTGCCCAGTAAACGCAAGTGACAGTTGCATGCGTCGTACGGGTTTAATAAATTCCTACTGCAGTGAATGGGGTAAAAATAAAACCCCCAAAGAAACAAAATGTTCCTGTTTCACTGGAATTTTTTCTTTTAGAAGAACCCTTAAATATATTGCAATCCTTAAATTGAAATTGTAATGTTGAAGTTGTAATTTTTAGAGGTCAAATAAAACAAACATAGTAACATAATAAGTTAGGTTGAAAAAAGACACACATCCATCAAGTTCATTTAGGTCTATATATAACCTGCCTAACTGCTAGTTGATCCAGAGGAAGGCAAAAAATACTATTGTAACTTGATTACAATCCTTTATTAAATTTGACTCATCTCCTGTTAAATTCTATGGAATCAGATAGAGTAAGTGGGGGGTCACTGCAAAACCTGCCCACGGCCGTGACAAGGCTCCCGCAGTTCTGATGAACAGGAAAAAAAAAATTAACTTACACCATCCTCCCCCCTCCCAAGCCCCAGGTTCCGTGTTTTATTTCAGACCCTTAAATATTACATAAAATATAAAGGGAGTAGGGGGCTTTTGTATAAAGGCAAGTGGATGAGAAGGAAGGGTACGGCTGTGTGTGATGTGGGGTATAGAGACGTCACAAGGGCCACAGTTAGATGGGCCCAGGAATGGATAGGGGCCCACTGCAAGAATTGGAAGCCTGGGGAAATGCACTGTAGCTTATTAAGCCTGATAGTTTTTTATAAACATATAAATTTATATAATATATATTATATCTATCGATGCTTATATGTGTGTGTGTATATATATATATATATATATATATATGTCTGTATCTATATGTATCTATTTATATACATATATGAGATATATTTGAAGAACTAATATTTGCAAGAAAAGAAAAGTGACATTTTCAGTGCAGAGAGCTGTCATGGAGCAAGTTGAACCTGTTTTTTTTTCACCCATCCAGGTGTTGATTTAGTTACAACGAGCAAAAATAATAGTGTCAGGTTGAGGGAACAGATGGGTGCAACATGCTAAGTGTGCAAGGCAGCAGAAAAGGTGGAATGTGTGTCAGCAGTTAGAGCTTTGTAGGTGCTGAGAGCTACAGCAATGAACGAGGTATCCAATTGCTTCTTTGGGTTGTGCAGCAAATTTTTAGCCGCTATATATATATATATTATATATGGGACAACATACACCCTGCTGTAAATGATATAGGATTCTGCTGTGGATACCGGCACATAGCAGCTGGGGGTACATTTGGTCTTCTAATGCACAGGAGCAACATACGGATATATTCATGAATGCCCCAAAAGCCAGGTGCTCTTAGAGAATGGTGCAAGTTCTAATTTAACAAGAGCCGAAGAGTCACGTATGTATTGAATAGAGGTACATTATTCTCATGCATTATATGATGTCACAATGTGACGTAATAATGTTGTGATATTACAAAAGTGAAAGCTCATAGCAATATACTTGGTAGGAAATTATGCATGTTATATGTGATACTAATTTACAAGTCTAATATACTTCAGGCAGTGGGTATTTGTATCCAAAGAAAGAGCAAATCACAAATGCACCCTCTATATAGTATACGGCACTGTACACGGCCCAAAATGCGATTATATTCTCACAGTGTAAGGACAGACTGCTGCGCTTTTCCCATAGAATAATTGGAAACATGTTATCCTTAAAATGGACAAGGGATTCTGATGCAGAGGTGCCTTTAGAGGGTTAACCATGTGGAGGGGGTTAACCCTATAAAGGCACCTCTGCATCAATAGAGATAACAACTGGGCAATAGTTGGTAAAACAACTAGGTATACACTGAATCCAGGATTCTGTTTGGGATTTGGCCAGGATTCAGCCTTTTTCAGCAGGATTCAGATGTGGCCGAATCTTTCTGCGCAGCGAACCGAATTCTAATTGGCAAATTAGAGGCGGGAGGGAAATCGCATGACTTTTTGTCACAAAACAAGTAAAAATGTTTTCCCCTTCCCATCCCTAATTTGCATATGCAATTTAGGATCCAGATTCAGTTTTCTTTCGCAAAGGATTCAGGAGTTCGGCCAAATGCAAAACAGTGGATTCGGTGTATCCCTAAAAACAACGCTGCATTAGGGCAACACACAGCAGTATAAGAGCTAGATTGCAAGCCCCTTTTGCAAAACCTCCCACCAGATGAAATCGAATGTAACATGTTACTATCAGCTGCAACTTTTGCAATGCAGTGAAACAAGATGTTAACCCTTATGCACCGCAAGAAGCCAATGGGCATTTCCCAGTGTCTGTCTTTCTGGAAGGGCAACTTTACATGTGTTTTTTCATAGCCGTTAAAGGAAATGTTTTAGAGAGTATCATAGCACGGTGACGTGCTCTCTGCTCTTTCTGCAAGACATAAACTCTGAACCTTGAACTGGACTTATGGAAGCACCCAGCACCAACAGCAAAGGGGAGGGGAGCAGGGGAATATGCCCGTAATTCCTTCTCAAAGCCACATTTCTTTTAGATTTTGCCTTTTTTTATGTTGTTGTTCAGCATTAATCCAGAGATTGATTCAATGCATGCATGAGGAGACAGCAATACACTATGGCAGCTCCCACAATACTGTGCGTCACTGATCATGGCCAAATAAAACACACGCCATTCATTGCCAGCCAGGCCTGCGCTGTGTTACAGGACACTAAATAACTTACCCTCTCTGGTAGGGTAGGAAAGTGTTAAACACACCCTGGTAAAAGCACCCATTATCTCTGCGGGAATTTTGAGTAAAAAAAAGGTACAAATAAATGCATTAAGAACCAAAAATGTTTCATTATCTATGCAAGAATTTTGGGTAAAAAAAGTACAAAAATAAATTTGTGCAATGAATTCCATTTGTTGGAGGTTTAAGTTCTAACGGTCATGTCCCTACACTTAGTTGGGTAGATCTATATCCATAGACATAGATGGAACGATAGAAATACTGTACCTTTAGTTAAACAAATACCTTTATAAAAACACACAGACTGTATCTACAGCTTAAAGGGAGCTAGAATTCCTATGGACAGGTCCAAGCACCTGCTGTTGCCCTTTAAAACAAAAAAAGTGAATTCTTTTAGAACCCTAGTGCCACTTCCCCTTCTGTTATTTCTTAGGGAGCGGCGCTTATTTTAAGGGAGCATCTCCCAACCTTCTGCGTTCTGTAGCTGTAACCTATGGGAGAGCAAAATGAGTTTCTAAACAGGCAAAAGGAAAAAAACAAAGAGTGAACTGAGTTGGAAAATAATATTAATAACCAAGAATTTCTGGAATATTTTTTTAATACCGGCCAGGAACATGAGCAACGTCTGTCTTCGAAAAAAAAATGTGTAAAGCTGTGCAGTGCTAACAGAGATAATAAGCCATAAATGAAGGCGGCTGGAGTGTGTTACACGGCTGTACTGCATGCGTTTATGATGTGACGAAGCGTGTAAATGATTATTTAAATAGAGTCCAAAGGCCAAGAGATTACTTTATGGTAGGATACCCTGGACCCTGGACTCGTCCCTCATTACAGAACAGTACAAAATGTGCTCCAGTCACACAAAGCTTGTCGCTTTATGTTAGTGCAGCAAATACAACTGAGGCCTCGTTAATCAATAATATATAAATGATAACCCCCATTCAATTTTTCCAACAACGTATTGGTTGGGAATGTCTCCAACAGGTGGCTGCGAAACGCGTCGGGGACCAATTACACCATAACGCACAGTAACCAGAAATAAAGGACAAGTCTTGGCAACAAAATCCATTTTCAATTGTTTTAATAAGCAAAATAGGAAACAATTTTGTTAACATAAAAACAGAATCCAGTCTGAATAAAACTACAATAGACCAGTTATTTTTTGGAGTTGTTTTTTTTTTTTTTTTTTTTTAAAGAGAAGCAGGATTTGAATTTTTTTCCCTTCTGAACGTGACATGGAATAAAAACAACTCCCTGCTGCTTGCAGACGTGATTTCAACACAGTTGAATCAGGAAAATACAAAATTAAAAAAAAAAAAAAAATAAACAAAGATCATTGAGGCATGACAGAAAATACCAAAATTTTTTTTTGAAAGACTGCAAGCGCCGTGCTGCCCAAACTATATTTTTTTTATTACCATTAACTTATATACTAAAATAAAACCATAAAATGCATCTGCACCAGCAGTGCCCAAAAAAAAAAGAGAAATAAATGCATTTAACAAAAAAAAAAAAGTTTTCATTTTGGTATGCTGTATGCCAACGCGTTTCGCTTTTTAACTGACCTGCAGAAAAATTTCAACTAAACAGCACCCGGCTCCATACAAAATCTGCTACATAGACAGTATAAATAATCTGAGCGTGGGGGGGGGGGAGAGGGAAAGTAAAGGAAGTAAAATCCACGGTGTAGCTGCGAATAAACAGCGTGACGCGGAATGCTGCTAGCAGGGTTGATAGAAAGCATTTAGTATCTATATAAGTCACCATTTCAGCTGTCACAGCACTAGGTGCCTGCAGCTTTGGACTGTTCAGGTGTCAGCAAAAATTAAAGTCAGATGCCAGTGTTTATGGTAAGGAGAAATGTTGCCATTTCTACACTTGTAAAACATTAACCCTTTATATGCAGCCCCCCCCCCAAAAATGCCTACAGGCCTGGTGTTGGCAAAGGTTTCTACCCACCTTCTGAGGGCAGGGACATCTCTTGCAGCGAGATACACTTAAAGATGGCTCTGGCACCCAAGGGGTTAAAGCCATTCTTTGTTCCTGAGAGAGAGAGAAAATTGCAAGTATCTGGGGAGTTGTTTTGTTTTTTTAATTTAATCAGAAAAATATCGCCAAAGGGTTAATGGCAACTAAATATGAGGGGTTCTAAAAAAAATGCTGATGGTTGATTTTCAATTTCAATAAAAATGCCCGTTTTTATTTAAAATGTATGAAAGGCATTTCGCTATATGAAATGATGGGAATGGGGGGGGGAAGCTGCACTATTTTACATTGGAAGTGAAGTTGCAAGCGGCCTGGAATTAAAGACACCTCTGAGCAGCAGAAAGAATAGAAGATGTGGCACAAGAAGAAGAGGAGAAGAGGCAGCATGCTCAGGGTTAAAACGATATCGTGATACAAAATAGAAAGTATTACCATACATGTCCAGCATGCAGGAGTAATATTTGAATGCAGTTTTTTTTTGTAATATTTTCTAGATAATCAAGCAGGCAATAAAACCAAAAAAGGGGAGGGTGCCCTAATGCCCCACCTGTATTCATGAGTGTGAGGATTTAGGCTAATGTTACTGCAATATATAAAAAAAAAACAAATCTGCATATATTGTTCATTCAGTTTGTCTCCAAAGTGGCAGTGTCAACCGTCCAGCACAGTCTTTGGTGGGGTTAGAAGTCACTTCACCTTCCCAGACCCCCAGAAAGAAGTTGATATGCGCCCCCTCCCCCCCCCTCAAACAAGGAGAGAGGGAGAAGCATCTTGAATACTCCTTGAGTGAATCAATGGTTTCACTCCCTCTCTTGCCCCCAACCCCAAAAGACTAGTCTATAAAACAAGAGAGTGGGTGCTCACTGGAGTTGATGAAAGTGAAGCCTATGCAGATGGAGTAGACTTGGGGTTTGGCAGATGGAGTAGACTTGGGGTTTGGCAGATGGAGTAGACTTGGGGTTTGGCTGTGGGACACACTCACATGAAGAACTCTGGGGATGATGGGTTGTCACTGGTGGAACCAGCCTCTCTGAAGTTGCTGCTGTTGTTGTTGGCCAGTTTCTCGCACTTGATCTTGTAGGCATCCCTCTCCCTGGCCAATCGGCTCACCTCTTGCTTCAGCTGCTCCACCTGCTGAACCAGTTGGGTCTTCTCTCCCTCCAAGTTATGTTTCTGCTGCACTCGCTTGTACCTGCACGACTGGGCGTACCCCCTGTTCTTTAGGGTCCGTCGCTTCTGTTTCAGGCGGATCACATCGTCCTTGGTGAAGCCCCTCAGATGTCGGTTGAGCTCCCGGACAGTCATGGAGACGAGCTGGTCGTCGGAGAACCTGTCTTCCACTGCGCTGGAGCTGGAGTGCTGCTGCTGGTGGTGGAGCTGCTGGGAGGAGCTGGAGGAGCCGGATGGGCTGGGAGATGTCTGGTGGTGCTGGTGTTGGTGATGGTGCGGGTGGTGATGGGGGAGCCCCATTTCCTCGTGGTGGACGCCCTGATACTGATGCTGGTTCTGGTGATGATGATGATGGTGAGCCCTGAAGCTCTCGTAGCCTTGCAGCTGAGGGGGCATTTGGTGCTGCCCAATAAGGGCTTCTACTGCGTCCTCCGGGGTGAGGTTGAGCGCCTCAGGGCTGACGTGCTGGTAGCTACTGCTGGACATCCAGTACAGGTCATCCAGGTGAGTCTTGTGCTCGGTGGGGCTGAAGCTGGGGGAGGAGGGCACGGAGCTGCACGGGGTGCTGATGGGGGTGGAGGACACGGAGCCGGTGGGCTGTAAGCGGTTGCACTGCCTTATCGCCCGATCTGGCCTCCCTCCCAGTGGCTCCTTCTTCACATCAAACTTCATCAGGTCGAAGTCGTTGAGGTACTCCATGGCTAGCGGGCTGGTGGGCAGTGGTGTAGCAATGGGCAACTCTCCAGCCATACTGCGCTCTCCCTCCCTTCACTCCTGCACCCTGAGGTGCCGCCGAAGCACAAGGAGCCCGGCACCAACTGTCACTTCTGCTCCCCGGACCGGCAAACTGGAGGTGTGCAGAGAACTCCGCGCTACTGTCTATCTCTCCCGCTGGCAGCGACTTTGTGTCTGTTCCCTTTGCAGAGAATTCTTTGCTACTTTGTAGGTGTCCTCTGTGCAAGGGTTACAGCGCCGCTTTCATTCTTGGAACTGTCCCAATTCAGATGTCTCTCTCCTCCTCTTCCCCTCACTTCTCTGAGTCCCAGGGCTGTGGCTTCTGCTGCCTTTTCTCCTGTAAGATCCAGAGGAAGAACAAGAGAGGGGGGAACTCAGGGAACTTTCTTGGGCTGGAAGAGGAGGCAGACAGGACCTCGGCATCTGTCTCTCACTGCGAGGACTGAATAGTGTTTGGCTCTGGTTATCATCTGTGCTTGCCACTGCCTGCCTGCTACTTATATGCCTTGCCTCCAGAAGTGGGAGGAGCCAAGTCCTGACTGACCAATAGCCTGTACGAGATTAGCATAATAGGGACAGGGAAAGAGGAATGGGGGGAGAATGTGACAGAGAGAAGAAAGTCAGCTGACACAAACCTTTGCTGGACAAGACCAGGCAATGCTACGGGAAGCCTTCACTCTCTATAGAAATTCTGCCGCGTCAATATGTACGAATTATCGCATATCCTTTTAAAAATCCCTTCTCCTGCCCTAATCATTTATTCATAGAGCAACCCCCGCTCACTAACTTTTCCTTTAGTCTGGGAGGTTACAGGGTTAATTTATATACCCCCCCCCCGCCCAAAAAAACCTCCCCCCCTTAATGTATAAGTATTAAAAACCTATAAGTGCCAGGGGGAAAAGAGCCTTCTGGTTACAAAGAGGTTAATCACACGTGGAAGAGCCAATCCCTTGGATCATAAGAAATGCAAATGTTTTAGATTGCAAGCTCAGTTGCCACTCAAGTGTACTTGATCAATGTAACGCACTATTATATGTCATCCACCTTATATATGTGTATCATGTAGGTATGTCTTCTGTGTGTCTGCATGTCTCTCTGGATTTGTAGAGTCAATTGTGAGCCTAGAATAGTGTATATATGTATAAATAGATTTATCATATTGATTGTAATATTATATATTGCTTCAGTGCCCACCATAGGAACACCCTGCCTCTGTTTGAAGGGCAAATTCATCAAAAATCTCAGTTTAAAAAGCAAAGGTCCATAGCGTGGCGTCCCTGACTGTGTAAAACTGGTACTGAACCCCCACACCCGCCTAATGTAGCTTCTGACTCCCCAACAGGCCCGGACTGACAATCTGCGGGTTCTGGCAAATGCCAGAGGGGCTGCCATAAGATGCCATAGAAAGTCACTATTTAATGGGCTGGTGGGGAGTTGATTGGACCTCTCTCTCTCTGTACTTGAAATGCCAGGGCCTATTTTGACTCCCAGTCTAGACCTGCTCCCCAATACACTAAATCGCTGTCGCTTTTTGTTATGCTTTCATAAACAACTTCTTTTGCTTTTGTCTAGTATTTCGCAACCAAGTGGCGAGAAAGCTGCTGGGAAAACATTCTCCGGAGCTCAAAACAGATACAAATGGTGCCCCCAAGTGGACACGACTGGGAAAGCATAATGGAAAAATGAATAGGCAAGAATTTTTTTTAATGCTTCCCCCCCCCCCAGAACCGAAAAAAAAAAAAAATTCCAATAGTGACGGAAACTGAGTGACAGAGACGGAACCTTAAGGGACTTCCATGAATACTTTTAATTTAAGGAGACTTCAGTGCAAACCTGTCCGAGGTATGTGCATGTCTTTGCATGTCGGGATGTAATGCTGCAGCTTGACTGTGCTTTTCTTTTATGCATAGATATATAGATGATATAGATAAATACACAGACACATATACATGCACCCTTATCTAATCTGAGGTCTAGAAGATGATACGCATATTTCTTTACAAATGATCTATAGGTATGGGATCCATTATCCGGAAACCCGTTATCCAGAAAGCTCTGAATTATGGAAAGGTTGGCTTCCATAGACTCCATTTTATCCCAAAAATTTTTTTAAATCATTTTCTTTTTCTCTGTAATCATAAAACAGTACCTTGTACTTGATCCAAACTAAGATCCATATTGGAGGCAAAGCCAGCCTGTTTGGTTACTTTAATGTTGATATGATTTTCTAGTAGACAAGGCAAAAAGATCCAAATTACGGAAAGATCCCGTATCCACAAAACCACAGGTCCCGAGCATTTTATATGTATGTGTATATATATATATATATATATATATATATATATATATATATATATATATATATATATATAGGGATGCACCAAATCCACTTTTTGGATTCGGCCGAACCCCCGAATCCTTTGTGAAAGATTCGTCCGAATACCGAACCGAACCCTAATTTGCATATGCAAATTAGGGGTGGGAAGGGGAAAACATTTTTACTTCCTTGTTTTCTGACAAAAAGTCACGCAATTTCCCTCCCCGCCCCTAATTTGCATATGCAAATTAGGATTCGGTTCGGCCAGGCAGAAGGATTCGAATCCGAATCCTTCTGAAAAAGGCCGAATCCTGGATTCGGTGCATCCCTAATATATATATATATATATAGATAGATAGATAGATATATACATATATACACACACGAGTCTCCAAGTGCAGATAATAAAAGTCGCAATCAATACTTATTTGAATGAGAACCTTCCAAGGGTAGGAACTTTAACCCCTTCTCTTCCCAGACAATGAAAATTGTAGATCAGCAGTTTCTTTTTTCTTCTTCTTCTTTCTTTTCTCAGAAACGTTTTTTTGGGGACATTTGGCTACAGGGAGGGAGAGGGGGGCACAGCCCCCCCCCCCCATGAAACTATAGAATGCTACGAAGTCTTACACATGGGAAATTTGCTTGGAGGAATTCATTTCCCCTTAAAAAAGTCACAGATGTATTGGAATGCACCATTTTTGGAGGATATGAAAGGGGGAAATGTTGGGCAATTAAAACCCTTGTCACAGGACATTGGAAATGAATATGGGTATATTTTATATGGGTATATTTTATACAGCATGAATGAATCCCATTTTGGAAATGGAACAAACTGTATCAATGAATCAGCCTACTCTCATCCTTAATGGACCACGTATGCTGCTAAATTAATTTCGAGGCACGGTTTAAAAATAATTCTAACATGTTTGCCAGGCACAAATACATGCTGAATCCTGATCTGCAGGCATGGTAATGGATATTAACTTTGATCCTTGAGAAATATTTATATTCTAATAGATGGCGTCTACTGTGAAATGGTTTATTGATTATTAAAAACCATTTAAAAGAGCATGCTGTTACTGTAATATATTCTTAAGGCTGTTGTAAATGTCTTGAAGTTGCAAAGGGGAAGGGGGGGTGGGATGGGAAACGCTTGAGCTGACAATTAAAATATAAAGCTGCTGTATTTTGTTGTGCCCAGGCAAAAATAAAATGATATAAAAATTAAACTCATAATACAGATCTCTAAAGCAAATGGAAAGGTCGTACGTTGGTGAGGAGGAGAGTAGAGGGTTAAGGTTTAGCATTGGCAGAATTAGAATTCAAAAGACTTGAAAAGATTATTAAAGATGTAAATCTACCCGTTCAGTTAAAATAAAGGTGGATCTGATACCGCAGGGATGGTTTTTATTTCGCCCCCCCCCCCCAAATCAGCAGACTGTGCTGAGTCTGGCTGTGACTTTTGCCACAAAAGACCAGAGTAGTTAATCATCTAACAGCCTTCGAGTGGGATTCAGAAAGAAAAGTGTTGAGCTCTGCTCCTTTAAATTAATGGCCAAAGCTGCCCACGATTTCTTGAAGTTAATAAAGAGAGGGGGGAACTCCCTAACACTTTGCAGTTTTGGCTTGCTAAAGTCTTAAATACAGAAATATTCTCCTCTTCTCTTCAGTCCCATCAGATCTGCTCTGCACAGAGGTTCAGCCGAAACCCCCCCCATTCACATAAATGAATAATTTCATAATAATAATGAAAGAAGATCCGTAATCTGGCATCAGGACTGGTAGGTTCACTTTTTCAAAATGAATTCTTTAAATATAATTTTGATATAGTGATGCTGCATGCTGCTGTGCGTAGGATTTGTTGCAATTTCCCGTAATTGTGAGTTATACTAAAGAATTCAGGGTGGATTATTATCTCATGTATTAATGCTAGAGAGACAAGAAAACAATGATCAAAATGTAACTGGGCTGAAGAGCTGACAATCTAGCCGCTGCTTATCCCTATCACAGTGAAGCTTTTATTGCAGGAAAGGTCATAGTGCAAGACATTAAAAGCACTCTGAATATATATATTTTAAAGGTTTTTTTTTTTTAATGAACTTCGTGACCTTTCCTCCTCGTTTGCTTATACGAAACCCTTTGCGTATTTCAATTAGTCCCTGTTAGAGTGTCTAAAAACCCCATACCAGTTCCCTTTCCCATCAGCCCCCTTACAAATCATTCCCTGCTACGCTGTTCAGTTGTTTAAATAGGTTTCGACCTCGTTGATTATTTATATTCTGAATTACCCGCTGCATCGACAGCTTCGAATTAAAGCTACAGATAAAATAGATTTTGAGTTAACAGTTTGCAAAACGGCTGTGGTTTTTTATTTGATCGTGGTTCCCTCCAGGCAAGGCTAGTGAAGGGTTAAAATGCAAGCAAAAACTCTCCTCTCGGGGAAGGGGAACACAGCTTTTTGTTTTTTCTGTATATAAATTGCTACTGAGGTTTTGTGATGCTTTATTTCATAGGGATATGATGGGCTAAATCGCAGAATAATCGTATAGATTAACTGTATGTAGAACTGCAGGTTGGTGGACATGTCCTAGCTAAACAACAAGCTACAGTTTTATTAATGTTTTTATTTAACTGTTTCCATGGAGGAACAGAATTAGGCATCATTGTGCATGCCAACATTTATAGTATATAATATTACCCACCAACTAATAAACTGCTCTAATCTATAGGAGATAGGCTAGCGAGCAGTTTATTGGCCGCTTTATATACTAATTTATATCTGCTGTGTCGGGTTTGCTGGTAGCAGGAAACCAGATCATAATTTACAGAATTGTCTCATTTTCAATTATCCCCCTTAGAGAAATATAAATTCACTGTTTATTACATGCACAGAACCCTTTGTCCGTGTCCGTTTGCATTTATACATATACGTGGGAATTACTATGTTATTTTGCATAGACAGTACAATATGAAGTTATAGCTTATGACATGCACAAAACATTCTGCACATCCCGCATTGTATTTGTATTTATACCTAGGCATTAAATTGCCATATTTTCCCCTTAAAAAAGTCCGGTATTGTATGCACAAAATATATTCCGGCTCAGTGTATTTGCATTTATATATGTCAGTGTGTCAGATCTGCCATATTTTTCCCTTATCAGTATGATATAGCTTATTGTGTACATGGATATCTGTATGGATATTTGCATGTTCATATTCATATTCAGTGTGAACTACCATGTTGCTTGTCATAGACAGTACTTAATGTGTACATCTCTGTATTTCTCTGTATATTTACAATTTATACATGTGAATTGGAACTGCTATATCTACACATAGACAAACTGATATAGAAAAACAGCATCTATTTATGGCAACTAGGGTGCTGCTACGGGGCACAGAGTATTGGCTCACAAAATGCAAGTCTGGAGGGGTTGAGCAGACACTTTAAAGTGTCAGTTTCTTCACTTAAATGGCAATACAGGCACCTAGGTAAATTTTTCTTGGAATGCTGGGGAACTAGGGGTTTGTGGATTTTGGAACACTGTGCACAGTAGAAAAGATAACATAAAAAAACAACTGCATTCATTAGTAATCAGCATGTGTTGGTGCCAGCTTAGTTCATAAATGCACAAGGCACTGTATCTTTGTGTAAAGATAAATGTTTCTGGATAATAGATCCTACACCTGCTCTAACATGTTAAGTTGATAGCTTTAAGAAGGGGTTGAATGGCTTTTTAGCAAGTGAGGGAATACGGGGTTATGGGAGATAGCTCATAGTACAAGTTGATCCATGGACTGATCCAATTACAATCCTGGTGTCCGAAAAGGATTTTTCCTCCTCTGAAGCAAATTGGAGAGGCTTCAAATGGGTTTTGTTGCCTTTCTCTGGATCAACTGGCAGTTAGGCAGGTTATATATAGACTTAAAAGGTTACACTTGATGGACGTGTGTCTTTTTTCAACCCAACTTACTATGTTACTATGTAACTTCAAAAATGGAGCACTAGAGAAGGGGGTGAGCCAAGAAGAGAAATATTAGGGGTTGTTACAATATCCAATAGGATACAAAGTTATTTTCTTTGCATCAGATTAATTATACGGTAATTTTGTAATATATGGGGGTCCCAACCGAATAAAAGGGATCTTTGACAGTTTTTTTTGACAAATGTTCCATGCATTTCAACTGTTGCTGAATGAACTAATAGATTCCCCCTAATAATTATAACAGGGATGTCAAACTTGTGCTCTTGCAGCTGTCATTAAACTATACCCTCTACCATCCCACTAACAGCTGAAAGGAAGACACCACCAGGGAGTTCCCTGACCTGTGGCCTATGATCTTGTGTCTTTATATGGTCACAGAACTCCCCAGTGACTTCTAATATCCTTATAATTTACAGTAGGGGGCACATTAATCCTTATAATATATGAGTGATACTCAGAGTTCCCTGTATAACTCAGTCTGCAGCCTTGTACCTTTATATGGTCACAGAACCCCTCAGTGACTTTTAATATCCTTATAATTTTCAGTAGGGTGTACATTATCCCTTATAATACATGAGAGATACTCCGCATTCTCCGTATAACAGTCTGCAGCCTTGTGCCTTTATGTGATCACATAACTGATCATTTACTTGATATCCTTTATAGCTTTCAATTGAGTGAGTGTTATCCATATAATCTTCCCAGGTGACAGGTTCCCCTAGACAGATAAAAAACATTCAGTACTATTTTATACAATCCCTTCCCTTGTTAGAACATCACCAAGAAAAAAACAAACCATGTTGCTTGTTCTTTGACATTGCAGTGATATTGTTTTTCCAGTAGAGGGAGTGTTGGTTGAATCACAGTGAGTTAACCAACATAAAAGTCTTCTATAGCCCTTTAAGAAGAGCTGGATATCAGTATTAATCAGTATTTTAATTTAGCATCTTTAATAAAGTAATGCATTTTATTTAATTACAGAAAATGTATTCAAACCCTGTGAGTCTTCTTTCTGCTCCCTATAACTCCTATTGCTCCATATAACCCTCCCTATAACTCCTCCTATTGCTCCATATAACCCTCCCTATAACTCCTCCTATTGCTCCATATAACCCTCCCTATAACTCCTCCTATTGCTCCATATAACCTTCCCTATAACCCTCTCTATAACTCCTCCCATTGCTCCATATAACTCCTTCTATTGCTCCATATAACCCTTCCTCCGTATAAACCACCCAAGACTGAAGGATGATAACCTCAATCTCTCCAATTGGAGTGCAACCTCACAGCTGCTGGAATGGCCTATAGATAATATACTAAACAGGGTTGTGACTATAACATATAATCTGGCAAGGGATGAGCAAAATGTTTTGCTGCAAAAAAAAAGCCCATAGCCACTAATGTATAATGAGATAAAAATGCTGCACAGTTTGAATAATGTCACGTGAAAAAACGCCCATTGATTTTGCTATTTCACAAATTTTTGCAAAGTGAAACGTGTCAGATTCAGCCATCAGTAACCTGTCCATTGTATAACAAACAATTTAATTTAGTGCCCCTTTGGCTGGGGACACCATTGCCCATGCCATCTACACTTCCCAGTCTCCGTGTCTTGTCATGTGACCCCACCCACTTCCCAGATGAACCGTGGCCAAATCTCAGAGCATTAGCTCACAATTAGGCCTCGATTCTTCTCAGGTGACTAGCGGGTGCTAATCTAATCAGAGCAAGGAAAGGAGCATCTTTCTCGGGGATGAAGTCGCTGAGTAAGCTGGGAGCCTGGCAATCTCTCTGTAATGGAGCCATGGACGGGGGGTGAGGAGAGCGGGGCTAATTAGCTAGCAGTCCTGTCACAAACATGCTTTTCTGCAGTTTACAAAGAGAACAGCTCTTACGTTGTCAAACCCAATAACGTGTCCCCCAGGAGCAGATATTTAACGAAGATCAGAAAGCACTCGCCTTCGGAAACTTCTCCTGGTGGCTGTACGGTTTCTGACATTAAACACGTTAATGCTTCAGGTTACAAACAAATGGGAAGGAGGTGGGGGGAGAAAGGTGGCGTTTTCTTTTCTTCTTTCTGCTGATACTCTATTTTCCTTGGTCCGTAGTCTGTTAAATTAAAAGGCAGCAGAATGCAGGCTCAGTGATGGATGAAGCCCACGTAGAGGAGGAAAAGAAATGGAGTCACAGCTACTTCTTAAAGAAAGCCACTAACACTGGAGCGGCCAAGCAATTGGCTTCCAGATGTGTTGCTGAACTACAAATCCCAGCAGGAATCAGCAGCCAAGCCCAGGTCTAATCTGAAATGACTGTTCTGTGGTGCTGCTTATTGTATAACATAGGGTTTGATCTTTTTGCACACACACTGTACAATATAAGGTCTGATGTCCCCACATACTTCACAATGCTGGGTCTAGTCTGGAGTGTGCCGGGCCCAGGGCACTCTGATGAACCTCCTGCCCACTTCCAGCCACCACCCACTCTCTGCCCTGACCCCACCCACTCCCTGCCTGACCCCACCCACTATCCAAACTGTGCCAGCTTGCACTCTACTTATCTGACCACAGGTAAGAGTGTGGCTGGGGGGTTCTTGTTAGCTATACACCACTGACTGGGTCTGATCCCTACCTCACATACTGTACAGTATGAGGTCTTTTATGCTCTGTAAATACTGGATCTGATCCCAGCACAATTCAAGTCAGGAGCGACCCTGCCCATGTACCACCCACATGCCACCCCCAACTCAGCCAAAGTCCTTCTACAATGTAGTTTTAATGAGTATTTCATAAGGAATAAAATTATAGTACCTATAGTGACTTCAAAATACAATTTGTAAACTTGACCCAAGCATTCATATACTGGAGACCCAAAATGGCAGCTTTAGTTGCTCCAACTCTATTCAAAGTTGACTAATTTTCCCTGTCATGGCGGATCAACTCAAACCCCGTCCCTACTTCTATAAGCAAATATTCAATGAACGTATGGCTCTGATGCATGGGGGACCAAAGGAGAGATAAAGATGTAAGTATCAGAACACGGAAAGACTATTTGTCTCCTGGTTTTTCTACTGCTTGTTGACACACGAAAGACAATGGTATAATCGTATGTCAACGTGGTTCCACAATGAAGGGGGAAGTGGGCAGCACTACTGATCCTCACCACTATTGATTTACAACCCATGTAAAACAAAGGGACAAGAGAACAGTGTCTGGGGACGGCGAGATGAGCTTCCACACTCTTCTTGTAGTGCTGATATTATTCTCATCTGCAAATGCAGGCTGTGTTCCCCCGGGAAGTGTACCTGGATTCTTAAAGATGATTCTTTCTCATTATTATCCTCCAACTTATACCTGAAGTGCCACGTTTTGAGGCAAATTCTAGGTTAATGATCTGGTGCAGGGAAGTCCAACCAGTGGCCATTTAGCTGGATACTTTCCTGGGATGCTGCGGTTGTAGTTCAAAGACAGCTGGAAGAGGCCAGGTTGGACCGTCCAGTTTAATTTATTCATTGGTACATACAGAATGAATTCCTGGTGCGGCATCAGAGGCAAAAGTCTGCCATTCGTTTGACAGCACAGGCTTCCTGATTAGATTTTTCTGCAGAATCAGATTTTTCCCGCTGTAAGTAGGACAGTCGGCAAGTGAGAACAATCAAGTGGTAATAGCACTGAGTTTTAACTATTAGGACCACACTTCCACTGTATGCAAACAGTTAGAAAGAAGTAATCCAGAAAGGTGACTCTTATAATGATAGGTGGGAAGTCATATCTGTAAATATCTTTAAAAGGCTGCATGGGGAACATAAAAAGGGTTGCAAGTAGGATTGCCACCTGGCCGGTATTTTACAGGTAAAAATGATGGCTGATCCCAATGTTATTAATAGGGAAAAAGGTGGCAACCATAGTTGCAAGTAAGCAGACAAGAATAGTCCAAGTTAGAGATGCTGTAAGTTTTTGTCCAACCCAGTTCTCCCTATAAATAGGGTCCTTGTGTTCTAATGCAGAACATTGGTTTAAGTCTCATTGTCATCAACATGTCTGAACTTGGCTGTCAGTCTGTATCAGTTAAGGCTCCAAACTAGGGGGTCAAACAAGAATACACTCATGGCAAATAATTATAAAGTAAATGACCATCTCTATGAGTCTGGCCAATTTGAAAGCTAATCTGGAGCCCTCTATTCCAGAAAGAAATGTTTCCATTTAGATTAAAGGGATACTGTCATGGGAAAACATGACTGGGGCAGCTGAGAAACTGACAATATGTCTAGCCCCATGTCAGATTTCAAAATTGAATATAAAAAAATCTGTTTGCTCTTTTGAAAAATGGATTTTAGTGCAGAAGTCTGCTGGAGCAGCACTATTAACTGATGTGTTTTGGAAAAAAACAAAAAACGTTTTCCCATGACAGTATCCCTTTAAGCATAGACTCAATGATCTTGTTTGGGACTGAGAAGAGGTCCAGGGTAAATGGCTTGCAGAAATGAGATGTATGGGGTAGGATTAACACTTCATTCCAATATACAGTAGTCCCCAGATTAACTATGACAGGGCTTTGCTTCAATAGAGCTTACTGCACATATACTCGAACCCCATCCTGTGTGTTTCACCCTCATTGGCCATCTCCCCGCTTTTGCACATTTTACATTTCGAGGATTTCTGTCCATTTCTCTTACAAAACAGGCACAGTCCTGGACTGGTCCATCAGGAATACCAGAACAACTCTTGGTGGGCCATCCTGCTTCTAACCATTTGCCATATTTCATGGTCAGTCCCTATTTAAGTTTGGGAACAAAGAAGCTAAATTGATTAAAAATTGATTGGAAGAATAGATTATAGTATATAAAGTTGGGCACAGGTATATTCTTATGATATAATTCCAAGAAAATGTACCTTTTCTATGAGAGATTATATATCTAAAGGGATACTATCATCACATTTTTGCACAGCCAGTTTTTCACATTTGATTTAATTTCATACAACTGAATACTGCTTCACTAAAATCTATCTTTTTTGTTGAAAGTGGAGTAAATAATTATGCAGGCTGAGAGGGGTTCCCAAACTTTTTCATATGACTGTAAATATGTTAGTGGCACTTTCATTTCATTGCAAACTATTCGGAAGGCCAATTGATCAGATACTGTAGAATCTGACCATATGTTTGGATAGCCAGACTTTGGAAAAGCTATGGGAGGTGTAGGCCTGTGTAGCTAGGGTTGCCACCTTTTAATAAAAGTTCCACCGGCCGGTGGAGGGGGCGGGAACAAAAGGGCGGGACGTGACGTCAAAGGGGATGGGTCGTGGGGTAGAGCCACGGCGCGTGATTGGTTGGGACGGATTGTGACATCAAAGTGGGCGGAGCCTCAGCACGGCGATTGGCAAGAAGCCAGCAAAAAACAGTGAGTTTGGGGGCAGGCCACAGGCTTTGGTTAGGTGTAGTAAAGATTTACCGGCAGCTAAATTACAGGTAAATTTGTAACACTGGCCCTGGCAGGTGTTTTACCGGCTAGGCTGGTAAAATACCGGCCGGGTGGCAACCCTACGTGTAGCATCAAGTTGGCCAAACCCCCCCATGGTGTCATTGTTTTGGCTTGTTCAGCTTGCTTTTCCTATTTCAACACACGTTCTAGTGCAAACACAGAATGAATTAAATGACCTACTTCGGGTCCCATACCAGAAAAGATTATGATAGGTCACTGTGGCCAGGTTTACAACATTTTAGTTAGATTAAAGCTTTAATGCTTCTTAAAATGTTTCTCTTTAAGGGCAGAGACACAGGTGGAGATTAAATCTACCCGAATCTTATCATCTGTCTCTGAGACACACGTGGAGATTCGGGAGAGTAGGCGCCCGGCGACAAATCGCCTATTCTTCGGGCAACAATCTCCCCGAAATGCCTGCTAGAATCTAAATCACCAGTGGAATGGCACTCGGAGCGATTCATTTTCCGAAGTCACCCGAAGAAGAGAAAGTTCGGGGAGATTAGTCGCCCGAAGAAGAGGCGATTTGTCGCTGGGCGACTAAATCTCCACGAATCTTCTCGTCTGTCTCTGCCCTAAAAGTGGGACGTTTTGGGGGGAGGTTTTGGCATCACACACCTTTAATGAGATTGGGGGTAGCTATGGTTTAATTCCCTGATAACTGCAGATAACATCAGCATCCCCAACATTACAATCAATTATTGTATATTAAACTCTAGACTCTAGTAACTGGCAGCCAATCATTGAAATCCTACCTGTTCCCAACTGAGTCCACCAGAACTGCAGCAAGTTCCCACATAGGATTGTGAATGCCCTAAAAATACTTATTTGCTAGAGATATCTTTAAATCAAACCTGCCACCCCACCCCCAAAAATTGAAGAATACAAAAAAAAATCTTAATCTGGTGTTCGGAGAGCTCTAGATTGCAGCACGGTGGTGGTATCATTAATCTCTGCCGCTCGCCCAACTGGTGAGTCTTGTAAAGAAGATAATACAAAAGTAGAATCAGTGACCCAGTGCCAATTGGTCTTGAAAGGTCCACCAACCAAAATAGACTTTTGCTGATCAAACACTTGTTAGAAATGGCAACAAAAGAGACTATTGGCTCATCTCGTGAGTGTCTCTACAGCTTGCTTTGTGCAGGCCTGAGTGATGAATGACCATTCTCTCTTTGAGGGGGATGATACAAGACCTGGTATGGGGCCTTTCTCATCTTAAATTTGTACTCAATAAATCACAGGTGGATAAGGAGACAGGGAAGGTTTCATTACACCTACACCCTGCAGTATCAATCATGCCCCAACAAGAGGCTGTGTACAGCTCATTTTGACTTGTGTGCTGCAGCCATTTCCCTCAGCTCCTGAAGTCCGCAGTTCGCACACAATTGTGTAACCCTTTAACTGCCTGCGTAGCATGAAACAATGGGCCTGCAGAATGGCCTTGTATTTAATAATGTCTATCGTCCAAAAAATGATTTACTCCTTAAAATGTGTAATGTTTTGTAAATGTTATTACTGTTTAAAAATTGTTTTTGTTACCTTTTATTTGGACAAAACCCTAAAGATCCCTAGTTTGGTACAGATGAATCCTAGGTGTTGGCCCTATTGGGTTCATCCAATCATTTTTCTCTTATGCAGACCAATTGGTGGAGGATGTCATCCTCACCTGAAATTTTAAACCTGTCCAAAATGAATCCAGCCAGGCTCTCAATTGGTTTGTAGAAATCTGCCAACCCCATTATTTGCATCATACTAAAAATGTATTTTGCATAGTTCCCATAGTTTCCTGCCTTGTGTACATCACTCAGGAGGACCCCAAATGGGCCCTTTATTCTTCTCCAGCCCCCAGTGGTCACCGACGGACCATAACACTCCACCTGGAACGATTTCTCTGAGATATCGTTTCCTCTTTGGCTGAAAGCACACCACTAAATAGGGCCTTGTTTTAACTGGGATTAAGTAACCCGAGGCATCTTCCCAAGCACAAGGAGAATATTGGAAGAAACTGTTTCATGTTCTGCAGGGCTGGTTTATTACAGAAATCATTGCCAATAACAATGTTATGGAAATATATTGTATAAGGAAGGGTCGCTGATACATTCTAGTAATACAAATGGCTGCCTCCATATAATCATTTCCAAAGAAGGAGCAGATCGGCAGTTTTAATGTCGTTGTACTTTATTGGAGCATACTGCCCATTCCACAGCAAGTGCCATGCAACTCAGCAACCACCTTGTGTGCCATATGCCTTATTTTGTATTAATAAAGGGCACAATAGGCTGTAACAACAATGCAGAAAAGCTGCAATAATGCTATGATATTAACTAAATTACAGGTGTCAGTTTGGGCTGCTTTTAACTTTTAATTTAATTTTAATGCTATCCTATAGAAACTTACTTCCCTGTAGATATCCATGTGATACCGACAGGTCAGCGGTGGTCTGCTGCCTCAAAGAACCAGCAAATGAATCCCTTGACCAGAAACCGGTTATCCAGAAAGCTCTGAATTACATCTGCCATAGAGTCCATTTTAAGCAAGTAAATCGTTTTTAAAAATGATTTCTGTTTTCTCTGTAAAAATAGTAGCTTGTACATAATGGTATCCAAACTGCATGAATCCATATTGGTGCCAAAACAATCTATTTTATTGGGTTCTTATAATGATTTTTTAGTAGACTTGAGGAAAGCGTTACTGAAATTCTCTTTATCCAGAAAACCCCAGGTCTCAAGCATTCCAGATAATGGATCCCAAACCTATATAAATGGTTGTTCCAAATGCCACAGCAGCAACTCTGTGAACCAAAATCCATTTAAGATTTAGGGAGATTCACTAAAGAGAGACCAACTACTAAATATATTCCTGCAGTCACATACTGTAGACACAATACAACAGACCCCATACTAGTCATGGTGGTTACTGTTAGGGTTGCCATCTGCCCGGTATTTTAAAAAGTAATCTTGATCCCAATGTTATTAATAGGGAAAATGCATAAAAATATAGAAAGGCCGGTATTTTTTTCAAGAAAAGGTGGCAACCCTAGCTACTGTACGTTGCATCCTTTTTTCCGGATAGACAGTGAACACTTATCAGTAAGGGTCAGGACACACAGGCAGCTTCAGGGAGAGTAGTGGCCCGGCAACAAATCTCTTCTATCTCCCCGAACTGCCTTCCCGCCGGCTAAAATGTAAATCTCCAGCAGGATGGCACTCTGCGCGATTCGTTTTCCGAAGTTGCCTGAAGATGCCTCACGAGAAAACTTCGGGAGACTTTGGAAAACGAATCTCACCGAGTGCCAATCCCGCTGGCGATTTACATTTTAGCCGGTGGGGAGGCAGGGGAGGCAGTTCGGGGAGATTAGTCGCCCCGAAGAAGAGGCGACTAATCTCCCGAATCTGCCTGTGTGCCCTGACCCTAAAGCTGGCCATAGACGTAACAATCCAATCGTACGAATAAGGGATTCGTACGATTTTCGGACCCTGTGTGGAGAGTCCCGACATTTTTCGTCCGACGGAGATCGGTCGTTTGGTCGATCGGACAGGTTAGAAAATTTCTGTCGGCTGCCGATAATATCTCTGTGTGTATTGCCGATCGTATGATTTTCAGTGGGAGACTGTCACTAGCTTTGGTCGGATATAACTATCGTAGGATTGCTGTCAGGGGCAGAACATTGCTGATCTGTTCTTTAACTACTTTATTTGATCTGAATGGTAAGACTTTGATCTGAATGGTTAGTGGCAGGTCGGAGAAAGGAAAGTCTGATCGTACGTTGATTCGTACGATCGGATCTTTGCGTCTATGGCCAGCTTAAGAGAGTGTATGGACCCCAGTCACTGGGGGGGGGGGTAGACTGAACATAGGAGGCCATATCAGTAAGAGTGTGGGGACCCTCATTTTTTCAGGCATGTTACACTACTGTATTCATGATTAATGGGAAGACTTCTCTCGGTAGTCTCCCTAACAAACATTTTGCACAATACAACTCTTCCCTGAATACATGGGTAAAAGGATTATCTTATTAAAAGGTGGGAGCTACTATAGAGCTTGCCTGAAACTCTCACCATAGTTAGCAGCATACCATTGGCATCCATCAAAAAAACACAAAGGATGCTCGTTTTCTTCTAGTTTAAGAAGCAAAGAAAAGCTGCTTCCTTCAAAATTTAGCACATGATACCTACAGTAGCGATCACTATAAATATGTGTCCTTTAGTATTTCTGAATATTACAAAGCAGCCCTTTCCCAGACTGAATACTTTATTTCAAGAATCCGTAGGCCTTAAACACATACATATTGCCAAAGCCTGGTAATCAGCAATTAGGATCCAATTTGCGTGGGAGTGATTGTCTTTTTGGGGAATAGAAGGATGTAAGGAAACTATCACCCTGTTAATCATTAGCCAGAGGAAAGAGCCGTGTCAGCAGATAACAGCAGAGGGAAAGTTTCTTGTTTAAAACCCTTGGAATCTCATTCAGAGGCGGCTGGCACAGCAAGCTTTTCAATCAGTGAATATTATCCCAAACAGACATGTTAAGAGGGTGCAGTGGGAACTGGCTGCTTGTTTTTTTTATATTAACAAATATAAATACAGGTATGGGACCTGTTATCCAGAATGCTCGGGACCTGGGTGTTTTCAGATAACTGATCTTTCCTTAATTTGGATCTTTATACCTTAAGCCTACTAGAAAATCATTGAAACATTAAATAAATCCAATAGGCTGGCTTTACTTTCAATAAGGATATCTTACTTTGAATCAAGTACAAGGTACTGTTTTATTATTACAGAGAAAAAGGAAATTGTTCTTAAAAATAAATTTGGCATCCATGGAGGGGGTCATTAGCAGCCGGGATAGATTAACCCAACTTAAATACCTGCACCGTATCTATTTTACCCCACAACGACTGCACAAGATTAACCCTAACATACGTCAGGAATGTCCTAGGTGTCAGTTCTCCCCAGCAGATTTTCTGCACTTAGTGTGGACTTGCCCAAGGTCTCAACGATTTTGGGGAAAAGTGGCAGAATGTATACATGATAGAACGGGAATGTCTCTCCCACTTGACCCCATGGTAATGCTACTTAATCAGGTGGAAGATGTGTCACCCAAGCGTGGTCAGAGAACATTGGTCACTTTACTGTGCATGTATGCAAAAAAGACGATAGCTATACATTGGAAATCGGACAGGGGCCCAAAATTCTCAACATGGGAGAACCTGATCGAAAAAGCAATTCCTTATTACAGATTAACATACCTTCGGAGGGGCTGCCCCCAGAAATTTGACAAAATATGGGCAATATGGTTGGACCTGGAAGGTGCTCAAGACTCCTGCTAAGGGTAATATATCTTATATTGCATGGTGTACCAATATTATTGGACTAGGGTATGCATGTAGTACTTGTAAATAACTGACACTGCAAAAGTTGATTTGTTTCTGTTTATTGCTGGCATTTCATACTATATTGTTCATTGTACAACGTATACTGATCAGTGATATGTTGTTAAGTGTGTACATTTGAATCTAAATAAACACGTATTGTTAATGGAGTCTATGGCCGCTGGCCTTCCCGTAATTCTGAGCTTTCTGGATAACGGGTTTCCGGATAAGGGATCCTATACCTGTATAAATAAATATACAGGAAAATAATATGTTACCATTACCAAGTACATTTGCATATATAGGAACGTTGATGCAATAAGTTATACAAATCTATTGCCTAAATATTATATTAAAAAAAGATAAAAGTAGGAAAATATGCACCATTTACAGTGAATTTATATAAATCTCAGAACTTAAACATTGTTGTTTTATCAGCGTGTACCTTAACCAATTTCATTATTAATAAAGACATTAATAAAGACATTGTCAAAGGGATACTGTCATGGGAAAACATGTTTTTTACAAAATGTATCAGTTAATAGTGCTGCTCCAGCAGACTTCTGCACTGAAATCAAATTCTCAAAAGAGCAAACAGATTTTTTTTATATTCAATTTTGAAATCTGACATGGGGCTAGACATATTGTCAGTTTCCCAGCTGCCCCCAGTCATATATTCAATTAAGATTCCTGACATAGTCTTTGGACTCTTGCCATTCAGCTAAATGTTTGATTTATTAACTTAACTTGTGCTGTTTTGCAGGTAGAGGATCCAGGGTTGCCAGGATTCTAGGTAAGATTGGTAAGTATTGCTGTTATTTCTTCTATTTCCTATATTTGTTATACCTTTTCACACCAGTCTTTAAAGCTAGTGGTGATTCTTTCTTCCAGTTTATCAGTATCAAAGAGTTAGAGGTTACCAGGAGTAAATGTAGAAGTTTTTATTTTTAAGCTTCATATGTTAAAAATAATGCAATTGTGGTATTAGGAAAGTATTTAGAATTGTCAATTGAACAGTCTAGAATCCTTTCACTGCATTTTATAATTTCAGTCCAAACGGTTCTTCAGTTTGGAGCATGTCAACCAAATGTGAGAAAGGGAATCAGGACTCGGCATATAAGCTCTTATCCGGATGGTATAGGAACTCAGAACTATTAACTAAAATGAATATTGGAGATGTGGTATAGAACTGGCTGCTTTTTATGGAGAGCTGATGAGACAAAAGCACCCATTCCTTTCATTAAAGCCTTGCCCAGCCAGAATAAAAACTTCCTTATATATTATGGTACATGTTATATATAACTCCACTGATCCATTTCCGGAACTCTATTTCATGTTACCACTGAGACTCCTATATCAAATATTCTTTATTGGCAAATATACGGGAAATCATGTGAACAGGCAAAACTGTATGTAAAGGGGAAATTATATCCAATAATAATAAAAATACTATTATCTATTTTAACTTAATTTTATTTGCCCTTAAACAAAATGAAAATTCATATTTCTACATATGGTTTTGTATTTATTGGTACATGTCATTGTATTTATAGGCCATATTATTAGAATAAAGGGCATAAGTAAATCATACAGAAGTTTATCACCTACAGTGTCAATAGGCCAATGTGACATATAGACTTATGAGAGGCAAAAAGTCGACCTGGGAAGCTGCCATTATTTATCTACCTGTCCCAACCCACCCCATCTTTGTTGTCCCCAAAAGGAAAGCAGCAGACAGGCAAGAATATAAATAAGTCAACAGCAAGCAGCCTGCACTCAAGCCCTGATAAGTCAACATCAGGGCTTGAGTGCAGGAGGGGGGCAGCGCACGCAACTTATGGCACTCAACCTCCCACCATCCATCAGGTCTGCAAGGAGGTAAAAAAAAATATGCAATGCGCAGTGCCCTCTGGAAAAGTGGAAGAAAAGTGGAAACGTGGGCCCCAGGTTCCCCAGTCTGACAAAGACCATGAAGTGAACTTTCCTCAGGTGGCAGCACTTTGAAGTTACCAGGGGCAGCAAAATGTAACTGTAAGAGATGCAATTCGATTTTTTTGAAACCAGAATTTCATTGATTCTAGTGCAGAGAGTGCTATTGCGTTATCGGCACTAGTAATGAACTCTCCCTCTCAACCCGGAAGCAGTGTCTGCTAGGCCACCTCAGGGTGTCAATGAGTGCAGAATCACCCCTGGGTCACTTCCCCTGAGAGTAATGGAACACTGAACAAGAGCATTGTTTTTATGTCCAAATATTGCAGCCCTTCACTATGCATTTGTTTGAAACGTTGTGCATTAATGGGGAAATCCGGTTGCATTAAGTAACACACATCAGGAAGTAACAACTGCAAGAAAATGGCAACCTGTTTTACAAAAGCCTATATTTGCAATATCCTCTGTGTTACAATTTCCTCTAATCAAGAATCGTGATCCCTCCCCATGATGAAATGATAGAGAATTAGCTTTCCTGTCCAAGCTTCTGGGGATAATGGTTGCCCAATGTTTTATATTGGCTTGATCTACCATGTGCCTCAGGGCCTCTACCATGTGTTTCTAAGATTTAATCCCAGGGCAGTGTCAATATAAGAATTAAATACAGGCAGGCCCGGAGTGGCAATCTGTGGTTTCTGGAAAATGCCAGAGGTGCTGCCATATGATGCTGTAGACACTCACTATTTAGTGGGCTGGTCGGGAGTTGATTGGGTCTCTCTGTACTTGGAATGCCAGGTTCTATTTTGACTCCCAGTCCAGTGGTGTATACAGGTATGTATCTCAATTTCCCTTTTCTCTGTAATAATAAAACAGAACCTTGTACTTGATGGTAACCAAGCTGCATGAATCCATATTGATTAAAAAACAATCATACTGGGTTTATTTCATGTTTCCATTTTAAAATTTCCATTTTTAAAATGTTAGCAGACTTAAAGGAGAATTCAACCCTTTAGCGAAAAAAAAAAAACCCTACCCCCACCCCACGTACACCCCCCTCCTTCCAGCCCCGGAGAAATGCGCCTAATGTCAGAGTTCCACATAGCCATCTTTCGGGTCTTCATTAAGCTGAGATGGAGACCGGCAAAGCGGCGCTTGCATAGTTGGAGCAATTTACTGGTTTGCGACAACTACACATTTGCCGAAATGGACCGAAATTGCCAAATCGCCGGAAGAAGACACGAAGACCCGGAAGATGGCTGCAGTGAACTCCGATGCCTGAATCTGCGATGATGGGTAAGTACAAAGTTAGGGAAGTTTCCCCGGGGGGTGGGGCAGTTAGGCTGGGGGGGAGGAGGGAGGGGGTCTACGTGAAGTGGGGGGTACAGTTTTTTTGCTAAAGGGTTGAATTCTCCTCTAAGGTATGCTTATTAGCGATAGCCGGATCCAATGAGATTTGCTTTGTCTGTGAGTTTATGAAATCCTGGAGACTTCGTAAACCATTTGCAATCCTGATTGCATCTCCTGCTAAATGAATATTTGCTGCAAATTTTTATGGCAAATAACCTTGAAACAGGCAAACTCCCAGCAACCAAATACAGTAGCTGCTAAAAGTCCTAACTAGAGAGGTAATATTATATCAGTGATTTTCAACCAGTAGGGTTGCCACCTTGCTGGTAAAAACTATGGTTGATCCCAATGTTATTTATAGGGAAAAGAGATAAATATATAGGAAGACCGGTATTTTTTTCCAGAAAAGGTGGCAACCCTACCAACCAGTGTCTCGTGAGCAGCATGTTGCTCACTAAGCTCCTGATTGTTGCTTGTTTTTGAATTATTGACTTGGCGGCAATAAAAAAGGTGTGTACTGCCAAACAGAGCCTCCTGTAGGTTGACAGTCCACATAGGAGCTACCAAATGGTCAATCACAGCCCTTATTTGGCACCCCAAGAACATTTTTCATGCTATTATTGCTGTGAATGACATGTGAATGTTCCTCATAGGTAAAGGTTGCATTATATAATCCAGGAATCATTAAAAATGACCAGTTGTAGATTTTCTTAAAATTTCACTGGCTTTTCAAAATCATACATGGGGACAATTTAGCATAAATCAAAACGACCCGCAAAAATCACAAAATTGTAGATTGTTTTGGGCAATTTTGCATGATTTAAAAAAAAAAAAATCACAAAGAACTAAAAAGGTAAATTTCACAAATTAAAACCTGCCAAGATGTTGTAGAAGTCAACAAAAAGTATATATCTCCAACATTACAGCAAATTGAAAATCTTGGGGGTTTAAGCACAACTTAGCCCATTTCATACGATTAGTGGCTATTTTTCTGCATGCAGTTTTTGATATATGTGCCCCTAAAAGTTCATTTCAAGGTGGAATACTCCTTTTAATAAGTGAAGGATCATAAGGTTACCCAAGCCAATTACTCTCTCCCCTTGGTGCATATTTGTGTATGAAGCATATTTAGTCCCTAAATCCCTTTTTTACACGTCAGGCTGCTCTCTGTGAGCTTAGCTAATGAAAGTAACCCCACAAATTCATTTTAAATAGATGGGAGTTGTTAGAAGCCAGGCCTGCAATTTATGGTGTTCATTACAATCCCGCTGAAGAAGGTAATGTAATGGACTATTGCTTTTATCATCCTTTTAATCCCCTCCAAGTTATTGAGAGCTGCTGGCTGGCGTCACATCACGTCCGGGACACGCGGCATTAACTGAGAAGTCCCAGTTGACCATTTTCTTGTAAAGCATTGTGGGAAACAAGGGTAGAACTTTCTACTATCAGTGGAACAAGGGCTACAAAGATAAAGCATACTGCATTTATCAAAAAGAAATTCGCTCAGTGGGGTGACATGGTGGGACATTATGAGTCCTCTGAGCCAAATGTCTACATAAAATTGTTCCATCCCTACTTTTTTTTTTCTTTAGGTCATTGCCTCTTTACCAGTGTTTTGCAATTGTTGTTTAGAAACACACAGACTACAAATGCTATGTTCCCTACTGCCCAGCCCTGCATTCACACAGCAGCCACAATGTAACTTAATACTAATGCCTTATCCCTTACAAAGCTTCTTATTGCTTAAACTGACAGTAATAAAAAATAACATCCTTCTAATACACATTTTTCAATTTGCTGCATTCTGGAAGATTCCCTAACCCCTCCTAGTTTGGTTTTTACGGGGTTGGGTGGCAGAATTTTCAGCTTGGCCATGCAATATATCTACAGACTGGTGTATAATGTGTCCTATTTACAATAAATGCAGAACCACTGCTGATTGATCCACATCCCAGCCTTCACTGCATTAGGTACCTCCTGAGTGCATCTGATGGGGTAGTCTGTTCTGCCCAAATCCGCATGGGACACATCAGTGTTTAAGTAAACATGAGTAAATATCAGCATTTGTCAAAATATTGATCCACTTTACAAATAAAAGAGTGATGATTTATTCCTTCTCTGTAAGAAAGACGTAGATGCACAAACACATCATCCCTCTATTTAATCACATGTGGCCTATCTAGGCTAGCAGAGAGACTCTCCATGAGAAGAGGTGAGCAAAAAAAGTGGGAGAAACAGTTTCAATGCAAGACTTACAATTTGGGCGTTGGTTCGTTGATGACTTAAAAGATGTCACCAATATGGCTGCTGCTCAGAGGGTGTTGGAAGATGAACTGGAGAACCATAGATGTGGAGAGGTTATTTAACTGCATACACTGATTCTTTAAAAGCTAATTTTTGCAACACTTTCCCCCCAGTGGACCACTTATATTATCACATACTGGTTGGATTCTATTGAAATGTTGGTAGTCTTCAAGTGCCTGCCAAAAGGACTCAATATGGCTGTTATCTGGACATGTCAGGGACAAATGCTATAGCAAAACATTTTAATTCCCCAAACTTTCCCTTTCATAACTGTATCACTGATCCACTATAAGAGTAAGCCAGCATCAACCTGGCAGCCAGATGCCCTAAATGCCCCTATACCACGGACACACAATTTATTGCAAACCAAGCCTTCATTAAAATTCACCCATGGTTTCTTGAACTATAGTAAAGTGGCTATCTTTTTGATATATTTGTAATATTGCAATGCCCCAAAATGGGCTCAACCAAATGCCTGTCAATAATGGGGGCCTTGAACTGAAGCAGTTGAAGATCAAGATTTCATCAATTGTTGTCTTCAACTGGCCAAAGCAATGAGATTAAAACGAAGGCTCTGGGTTTGGTACTAATGAGCTGAATTAACTACCAGATTAGAAATAAACCATGGAAGCTCATTGGAACTTTTGGTACTAATAAAATGCTTTTGCATGATAGACTCTGAAAGAGTGGGATGGTTTAAAGAAGAAAATGAAATGGTACAACTAACCTTTCTGACCACAAGGATTAATAATGGACCTAGCTCTGAGAACCGCAATCAGGAAACAGAAAATAGGTCTTATTAATTGGAAAGGATTGATCAGATCTGTTTTTTTTTAATTGGGGCAAACGTTTATATTCATCAACATTGGCTGTGACACCCCTGTCCTTGTGGTTACAGAACATGCTTTTTCAGACATATATATCACTAGATTGTGATCTGTTGTGGCCCTCACAACAAGCTGTTCAAGGGAGAAAGAAAATAGCCAAGAATGTATGATAGCAAGATAAGTCTCCAACTGTTTGATTTGGTGCACCTTTCCGTCAGCATCAGCAGAATGTACTTCACCCACAGAAAGATGACCAGATATCGAGAGGATGTCCTCTAACTCTGTGCTGACATAATTCAGAACTGCGTCTTTGCATCGCATGAAAGGAACTACTGGTATCACTATATATTTCCCCCCCCCATTTGCGGTAGGGGGGGTGTATAGTTGTTTAACACTTTCTGCACTGGGAAGGTTTGAGATCATTGGCAAGGAAAACAACAAGGTGCTAAATTAGGGAGAGCGGATTGAGAAGCTCAGCTTCTACAATGCCATTGATACATTGCATGCTTATTAAATACAAGACCAGGTTTATTAGGAAAACTTCATGGCATCATTTAATGACTTAAACATCTGGGCCACGAGTCCACAACAAATAACAATGCCTTATGGACTAAATACATGAAACTTTAAACTGCTTCTCTCAGTGAATTTACCATTTAATTCTGCAGGGATTTATAGCATTCGGCTCATTACCAGGACAATAATACCCAATTCATTAATTGCTGCAATACATTTCAAAAGGTATAATTTTTTTTATCAGATCACTGTTCCAAAATAGATTAATTCAGTCCATGGTTTTCAGATTATGTTACGGTTTGCTTTGCTTATTCTTATTTTTAGTTCTGCCATGGGTCTTGTCCTCTATTACCATTGTTTTTGGCTTTGATCAGTACTGTTGTCAGTCCAGTTGTGTTTGTTTGCTTTTGTTTTTTTCCGATCATAGTATTTAGTAGACTTGCCTTTTCTTAGGTTTACTTGCTATTATATATTTTTTTCACTTCAGTGGTAGGTATCCATGTTACCCTTGTGATCTGCATAAAGCCCCCTGTATATTATCTTCTGTATGGAAGTCTATATAGATATTCACAATCTTCTCCTTCTCCAGATGCTTTGGCCAGTCCTGTGATTTGTCTGTTTTTATTTTTCTTCAAGAGTTATAGCACCATGTTGGTTATTGACTTTTCTTACTAATCTTCTTTTCAAGACTTTAAGGAAGTCCATAAGGACATTGTCCTCCTGTACAGATGTGTTGGTCAGTTCTTTGATGTGTTTAATTGTGTTGCAGTAATTTTAGTTATATAGCATTATCTTTGTTCTTGAGTTTGCCTTTTAATTTCCCTTTCACTTTCCCGATCTCCATGTTGTCTCCCAACCAATGTCTCATTTGCCATTTTCCATTCCATAACTTCCACCTGTTCCTTAATAGTCCATATAGGGTGTTCATTATAAGGGTATAAAAAGGGTTGCCACCTTTTCTTGAAAAAAATACTGGCCTTCCTATATTTTTATGCATTTTCTCTATTAATAACTAGGGATGCACCAAATCCACTTTTTTGGATTCGGCCGAATCCTTCAAGAAACATTTGGCCGAACCCCCGAATCCTTCGAGAAAGATTCGGCTGAATACCGAACTGAATCCAAATTTGCATATGCAAATTAGGGGTGGGAAGGGGAAAACATTTTTTACTTCCTTGTTTTGTGACAAAAAGTCACACAATTTCCCTTCCGCCCCTAATTTGCATATGCCGGGCAGAAGGATCCGAATCCTGCTGAAAAAGGCCGAATCCTAGCCGAATCCAGGATTCGGTGCATCCCTATTAATACCATTGGGATCAAGCTTAATTGTTACCGGCCAGGCCGGTAAAATACAGGGCAGCTGGCAACCCTAGGTATAAACCTTAGGAATCTGTGGGTGCTTGGTATAGACCAATTTAAGCTCTTACCATGTAATTTAACTTCCATACAATTTCCTTCCATTAAGCCCCATCTCTTCAATGCTACCATTCAGAGAAACCAGGGAGAGTCATTTCATGGCAGCTTTGATGACTTTACAGAAGGTGCCCATAATATGTCATCAACCTGTTCAATGTGGCCATGTTCTTTTCTTAATTATAATACAAGGAATTCTTGCATCTCATAGCACAAGGGTAACAATAGGGGATATGCTCCTCTGCCTGGCATCTACATCTGAACATTCCATTCAAATACCATGGCCATCCATTTCATTTATTTTCCCTCTAAACAAGTTCTTTTATCATGGAGCAATAAATTTGTCTTGGCTCTGGCAAATTTGTTGTGGGTGACGGCACACCAGCAAATTGATTAATCGCTGCTGTACGCTGCAAAATGAGAAAAGCAAGGGATTATTATGAATTGCGTCCTTCTTATACAGTGTGGAGTCATTATTCACAGCACATGAGCTTCCTGCACCCTCTTCGTGCAGTGGATCCCATCTATTTGCTGCAATGCTTACACAAGTCAACAAACATGCATTTATTAAGATGTGAGGGGAGACGTTATTATAGGGTGAAAAATTGCTCATTGTCGGTTGTTTTCTGCCTACGATCCTTCATGTTCTGGCACACACTCAGTATTTTCTTGGACAACCAATTTCTTCTTTTAATGCTCTTTAATATACAGAAATGGGAATTGCCTTGGAAGTGAGTGTTGAACCTGTGGCCCTACGGCTGAACCGCTGCTTGCAGAATCTCACTTAAAAGCCAAAGTTTGACAACTGTAGGCTGCTGGTTGTATACATGCCTCAAATGCACTGCACCATATGTTGTATCTCCAAAAGAAAGCTTTCATTACACATATCAGAAATATACGGCCAATGTGTATTATATTTTCTGGACATCACTGATCATCCAGAACTAAAGGAGGTTGGTGGAATAAACTTCTACAATAATCCAGAAAGCCTACAACCGGACAGCTGGTGGTCCTTTGTTCACCTGCTGCCTTACAAATGATTTTTAGGGCCCCTAGAACTGGCCAAGAGTCCCCTAAAATTCTTCTTATGACATCACCATATGAACGTATTTCAGCCCCTAAACATTTCGTACTGTTCATATATTGGAAACTGTCCTTCTACATGGGAAAATACACACACACACACATATACACATATACATATAAACACATATATATACATTTATATACATAAACATATATATATACACATATATATATATACACACACGGCAAGAGAAATACAGTGCCAATTCTATATGTATAACCTGTCTAATCCTTCTTCCTGTTAGTTGTTAAGATTAGATTAGCCAGTTTATGGCCATGTTTAGTTTGATTCCTGTAAGATTTTGTTTTGATAACCCTTAAAAAGGTAGTTAGTATACATGATTTTAGCTTCCCGACTTTTAAAATTTAAATTGAAATGGATGTTTCCCCACTTCTGAAGCAAATTGGAGATCCAATGCTTTTCTCTTTCCTCTCAGTGCTGTCCAAGCTGTGGTACCAAGGGCCAGAGTTTTTTTGGCCTACGTTGTGGAGGGCCGATAATGGAAGCCAGTGTTCGCACCCCCTCTTTTAAACCACACCCATGTTATGACAAGGACTTTTAAGACCATGTCCACATTAATGGTGGCAACACACCAAAAGGTTGGTGCTCACTGCAGGGATATCACTCATATGTGGAAACTTTAAGTCATTAAATATACCATAAACATAACCTTAAATCCATATACTGCCTCCTCCCCTGTGGATAACACAGCACCCCCAGCACATGATTAAACACATTAGGGGATCCTAATAACAATTTTCAAATGCTAACAAACCCCCAGAACAAACACTACCTGGCTCACGTCCCACAGGGTACAAAGTAGGGCAAGCAGACTGTGGCAGAGTATGGCATAGGGAAGGCAGAGTAGGACACACACAGGGAGCATAGGGAAGGCAGAGTATGGCACACAAGAAGCATAAGAAATGCAAAGTATGGCACACAGGAAGCATAGGGCAGACAGAGTTTGACACACACAGGGAGCATATGAAAAGCAGAGTATGGCACACACAGGGGGCATAGGACAGGCAGAATAGAGCAGGATACAGAGAAACCTATCAGGACTTTAAGATAGACAGCTCATATTGTGCTGTGAATTTGAGTTAATAACAGTACTGATACCTTTTAAAGCTTACACAAGGTAAGGAATGACAGCAGGCAGACTTTCATGTGGGGGGCCACACAAGGGTCCACGGTCCGTTGGACACTGCTGCTCTAGATCAACTAGAAGTTGCATTTGAAGGATGTGTGTGTTTTTTCAACATTATCTGGTCATCTAAAATAAAAACAAAACAAAGAAAATTATATATATAAATTATATATAACAACTATAGGCCAGGGATACAAGCAAATAGGTTTCATTGCTTCCTGTGAGACAAGTTCCCCCCTAGCATGTAATAATCTACTATTATAACAGCCACTATTATAGAGGCACCTGTCAAGGGCAGCACTGACCCAGAGCAACCAATTAGATGCTTAATTTTTAGACAGACCCACAAGCAGCTGAGACCACAGCAGCCCCTGCAGCAATACCCTGGCTTCCTAGTTTTTTCCTTCTTTGACTCATACTTTATGTGGTGCTTTCAACATTGCAGATTTCCTCCTAGCCACTTGCCAGTGAAGTTTATTGGGATCATTCCCTAGCAGTTCAACTACTACTATGTTTGCCAATAGCCTTGATTTCATAAACTAGGCGTTGAGATGCTTAAAGCAATGGAAATCAGTACAGGCTGATTTTAAAAAGCAATTAACTGATGGATAGGGGGGAGTCAGACAAAAGCAGATGCAGTACCACTACCACATTTTACAGCTTTATAATGGGTATAATTCTAATCTATACTATACTGTTAACATCTTCTAAACATTTACAAAGCACCAACATATTTCCTAGCCCTGTACAATATATATATATATATATATTATATATAGACAAATACATTTGTGGTCACAGCTTCATTGCACCCCTGCCTAATGGTTTTAAAAATTAGTGGTAAGCACAACTTTCCCTTGTTTGTTTTATATATATATATATATATATATATATATATATATATATATATATATATATATATATATATATATATATATATATATATATATATATATATATATATATATATATACATACACACACACACACACACACACACACACACAATAGATAGGTATATGCAAAATGTGAACAATTTGTTCATTATATTACACACTTTCATCAAGTGAAGAACTAAAATTAAATCTTAAATATATATTAAAGATATATATAGACACATTGGTGTAACAGTGACCCTGCTATAGTTCCGGGGTACCCATGGACTTAATAATCACTCACCCTAACTGGTGGCTGGGCCCCCTTAGCTAATAACAAGGTTACAGATATATAGAAACATTGGGGTAACAGTCACCCTGCTATAGTTCTGGGGTACCCAGAATACAAATATTCATCATCCTAAATCATCATGCATTCAGACTGAGCCCCAAGAGGGCAAGCACCACACTGTTGGAACCATTGAGATAGAATGATAGGAAACCTGGCAAATGTGCATGAACTGTACAGCGCATTGCATATGAAATGTCTATGGACATCCAGTACAACTTCAATATGTTTGTTATCTATGGTTTTATTTAAATGAACAAATAAAGGCACAGTTACTGCTAACATAGAAATGATATTCATCCTTTCCCCCAATAAACTGGGAACAAATTACTCACATATTGGCAGCTTTATCACCCACGGAGTCCCCCCCATCCCCCCAGCTGCATCCAGCCATTGATTAGTAAGTGCATTACTGGGATAAAAAGGGCCATTCACAGTACAATCAATTCTTCCCAGGCCAAACTACTGGATCAATTACATAAGTTATCAGATGCAAGAAGCAAATTATTCATTTATTTCCTGAACAATAACTCACTGGAGCAGGCAAAGATGTAAATTACCCAGCGAATAAAGTAATAGCTGAAAACTCCCATATATTACACCAAGTGATAGGCAATCTTATGTTTAGAGGCTGTATTGAGCAATAGGAAATACAGCGAGGCATTATAGAATAGTTGAAGTATATGGAGCAATAGGAGGAGTTATAGGGAGGGTTATATGGAGCAATAGGAGGGTTATAGGGAGGGTTATATGGAGCAATAGGAGGAGTTATAGGGAGGGTTATATGGAGCAATAGGAGGGTTATAGGGAGGGTTATATGGAGCAATAGGAGGGGTTACAGGGAGGGTTATATGGAGAAATAGGAGGAGTTATAGGGAGGGTTATATGGAGCAATAGGAGGAGTTATAGGGAGGGTTATATGGAGCAATAGCAGGAGTTATAGGGAGGGTTATATGGAGCAATAGCAGGAGTTATAGGGAGGGTTATATGGAGCAATAGGAGGAGTTATAGGCAGGGTTATATGGAGCAATATGAGGAGTTATAGGGAGGGTTATATGGAGCAATAGGAGGAGTTATAGGCAGGGTTATATGGAGCAATATGAGGAGTTATAGGGAGGGTTATATGGAGCAATAGGAGAAGTTATAGGGAGGGTTATATGGAGCAATAGGAGGGTTATAGGGAGGGTTATATGGAGCAATAGGAGGAGTTATAGGGAGGGTTATATGGAGCAATAGGAGGGTTATAGGGAGGGTTATATGGAGCAATAGGAGGGGTTACAGGGAGGGTTATATGGAGAAATAGGAGGAGTTATAGGGAGGGTTATATGGAGCAATAGGAGGAGTTATAGGGAGGGTTATATGGAGCAATAGCAGGAGTTATAGGGAGGGTTATATGGAGCAATAGGAGGAGTTATAGGCAGGGTTATATGGAGCAATATGAGGAGTTATAGGGAGGGTTATATGGAGCAATAGGAGGAGTTATAAGGAGGGTTATATGGGGCAATAGGAGGAGTTATAGGGAGGGTTAATGGAACAATAGGAGTTATAAGGAGGGTTATATGGGGCAATAGGAGGAGTTATAGGAGGGTTATATGGAGCAATAGGAGGAGTTATAGGAGGGGTTATATGGAGCAATAGGAGCAGGCCCGCACTGGCAATCTGTGGTTTCTGGCTAATGCCAGAGTGGCTGCTATAAGGTCCCATGGAAATTCAGTATTTAGTGGGCTGGTGGGACTGTTTAGGCCTTTATGTGGGACTGTTTAGGCCTCTATGTGGGCTGTGTGGGCCTCTGTGTACCTGAAATGCCAAGGCCTATTTTAATTCTCAGTCCAGAACTGAATAGAAGGAGTTATAGGGAGGGTTATATGGAGCAATAGGCGGAGTTATAGGGTTATCTAAAGGAGTTGAGGCTGTGTAGGGGTTAACAAATTTAATTGTTGGTTAGAACCAGATTTATATTTGTGCTTATCTCTATGTACAATTCCAGTCACATATGAAAACACTGAACCTATCTCCTAGATTTATCTGCCTGAGCATAGTTTAAATATTGTGCCATAATATTCAAGCACCAGCTTACTAGTAGCACGCGTAGAGATGCATGCAGCAAAATCTCTCTTCTTCGGCAGTATGGTGCTTTCTAGGACAAGAGACGTTATGTAAATATTAAAAATGAACCGCTCAAGCAGCAGGGAAATGACTTCTGACAGCTTCATCATCTGACACTACAAAATAGTGCAGATTTCCCTACGTTCAACCCCCCCCGACACAAAGAAGAGAAATAAGAATCACATTTCCTTTGATATGCTTTCTTTTGTAAGGACAGCTATGCCCGCAGTACACAGGCCGCCTGAAATGAGCAAGGCCTGATTTAATTAGCACTTCTGACGCTGGGTCGCTCTCTGAACTTGGCATATGTTTAGAGCAAGCTTCTCATCCCAGTAAATTTGCTCACCTTTGAGGTTTTTATCTGAAGAGACGGAAAGCCTCTTTGCCCAGGGAAAGCCTATTTTGTGTCAGTGGGTTTTAGCCTGGAAGTTTGAAAGAATGGTGTGGAAAAACTGTGTGTGTTCAGCTAATCAGTTGTACAGGTATGGGACCTGTTATTCAGAATGCTCGGGACCTGGGGTTTTCCGGATAACGGATCTTTCTGTAATTTGGGTCTTCCTGCCTTAAGTCTACTAGAAATTAATTTAAACATTAAATAAACCCAATAGGCTGGTTTTGCTTCCAATAAGGATTAATTATATCTTAGTTGGGATCAAGTACAAGCTACTGTTTTATTATTAGAGAGAAAAAGGAAATCATTTTTAAAAATTTAGATTATTTGGATAAAATGGAGTCTATGGGAGACAGCCATTCCGTAATTCGGAGCTTTCTGGATATCGGGTTTCCGGATAAGGGATCCTATACCTGTATCTTGCGATCATGAGCCCTGGAATCAAACGAGCAGAGAGATAATTGTGACACATGAATAATATCATCGTTCCATACATGTAGGGCATTAAAGGGGTTGTTCACATTCAAACAACCAATTATTTTCAGATAGATCACCAGAAATAACGACTTTTTCCAATTACTTTCTATTTTCTTTGCAGATCCCCTCACACACGTAGATTGATATTCCTTTTGTTCGTCGTTTGACCTATCATCTTAATATTGTATATATTGTGGTAGAGTGACTAGGAAAAGGAGGAAAAAGGTCACTCTAGCCTTTAATTTCGCCCCAGGGACTGAGATAGGCTCCAGGAAGGGAGTTATGAAACAGAGAATCAGCGCTCTGTTTAAAGACTTTAGTAGTCAGGGACTCCATTCCATAGAGCCAGTCCAGAGATTGGAGTTCACCTTCCACAGGAAAGCTGTCCTGTGGAAAGACTATTTAAAGTTAATTGGAATAGGAGAGTGTGTCTCTCAACAGGGCACAGCAGGTAGGAGACCTGGCTGTGTGAGGAACTTCCAGAGGAGCTGGGAGTGCCGCCTGATCCTGCATGAAGCAGAGGGAGCCCGTGGCTGTGACTAAGAGCCAGAGTTGTTGTCTGTGTGGGACATTGAAGAAAAGCCAGGAGGCTAAAAGGTTCACTCCAAGACTGTGAGTACAGGGGTGAGCCATAACAATTGTTTTGTTTGCTGGTAGTCCACAAGGGGCCCAGCCTAGTCAGGGACTGCTTCAAGGTATGAAGGTAGTGCCCAATGGGCTAGGTTTTTATTTTATTATTTGTTTTGAATGATAAAATGGTCACCCCTGTGTCTGTGGACAATACTGTGTTTGTGTAAAGTTGGAAAATAAACCTCTGTTTTCCTTGAAGAAGCTGTGTGTCCCTGTCTTTCTGCTCCTTCCTCCTATGCTGCCTGCTCACCATTGACTTACGTGGTCAAGCCGCCAGCTTGTCACTATATATATATATATATATCTATATATATATATATATCTATATATATCTATATCTATCTCTATATCTATATCTATATATCTATCAGAGAACAGCACAGCTTCATTGTAATCGGCTTGAAAAAGGAACTAAAATGTTCTGAAAGCTTGCTATGATTATATTAGTTAGGTATCACCTTTATACCACTTTGTTATTCTTTATTAGGGATGTAGCGAACGGCGGAAAAAATGTTCGCGAACATATTCGCGAACTTGCGACAAAACATGCGAATAGTTCGCGAACGTCGCGAACCCCATAGACTTCAATGGGAAGGCGAATTTTAAAAGCTAGAAAAGACATTTCTGGCCAGAAAAATGATTTTAAAGTTGTTTAAAGGGTGCAACGACCTGGACAGTGGCATGCCAGAGGGGGATCAAGGGCAAAAATGTATCTGAAAAATCCATTGTTGACACAGCGCTGCGTTTTGTGCTGTAAAGGGCAGAAATCACACTACGTCACTCAGGTGATGTTTCTGGACACGGAATGTGAAAAAGCTCACACAGCTAGGTGGCACTTGGTTAAAGACTGGGCAAATAATGCCTGCAAGGTCAACGTATACACTACAGCAGTGGATACGGAATATATTATTGCTGCTTGAAAAACGTCACTCGGGTGGTGTTTCTGGAGACGGTATTATTATTGATATTTAGACAGAATGTGAAAAAGATCACACAGCTAGGTGGCAGTTGTTTGAAGAACAGATGCAGATGAGAGATCAGCAGCAGGACAGCTGCCCACAGCAGCTACATACAGAGCACTGCAGTAGAAGGTAGATTACTAGCCAGCAAAGCTACCCTAAAATGTCCCTCAAATCCCTGCAGACTTCTGTCCCTCCAATACAGAGCAGTATCAAGTAGATTACTAGCCAGCAAAGTTACTATCAACTGTCCCTCAAATCACTAACAGCTCTCTCCCTACACTAGCTCTTCCAAGCACACACAGGCAGAATGAAAAAACGCTGCAGGGCTTCAGTTTATATATGGAAGGGGAGTGATCCAGGGGGTGGGGGGGGTGGTCCAGGAGGGAGAGCTTCCTGATTGGCTGCCATGTATCTGCTGGTCTGGGGTGAGAGGGCAAAAATAAGCGCCAGCTAAGGCGAACCCAAATTGGCGAACGTCGCGCGACGTTCGCGAACATTCGCCGAACGCGAATAGTCGATGTTCGCGCGAATTAGTTCGCGGGCGAACAGTCCGCGACATCCCTATTCTTTATTTCAAAATGTAACATTTTTACTGTTTAACAAGGTACAACAACTTTATCTGTATTTTCTTTGTGTGACAATTTTTCTAGTATTAAAGTGTAAATTTTCACCTTCTAAAGCTCTGGGAGAGGGGAGGTCGCCGACCCTGTAAGCTGTTCTAAATTAATACATTTAGTTGATACATTTATTATCTTTGTCCCAGCAGAGCAGAATCCCTGAGTTTCATTACAGGCAGCTGTTAGGGTAAGGTCACACTGGGCGTTTTGGGGAGTTTTAGTCGCCTGGTGACTAATTGCCTCGTCTTTGCGGTGACCAATTTCCCCAAATGCTTTCCCTCATTCTGCGCTGGCTAAAATGAAAAATCGCCGGCGCTAATCACACGCAGCGATTTGTTTTCCGAAGTTGTCCGAATTAATGGCTGGCGCTAATCACACGAGGCAATTTGTTTTCCAAAGTCACCCGAAGTTGAAACTTCATAAAACGAAACGCTGCATGTGATTAGTGCCGGCGATTTTTTATTTTAGCCAGTGCAGAGTGAAGGAAGGCGTTTGGGGAGATTGGTCGCCGCAAAACGAGGCGATTAGTCACCAGGCATCACCTCCAGCCTTACACGTAATCCTCCATACTACCACCCTCTCTCACTATATACAAAATTAGCAAATAATCCCATATATAGATCTGAAAAATGAACATTAGATTGAGATCACGGTGCCATTAAGAGAAACGGCCTTCGAATCATACACCCACTCTGCCTTTTTAAGAAACCGAAGTGTATTCCTGTCAATATCTTCGGTTACACTGGCAGATATATTCAACTCCCATCAATCTTGTGCGATATAATGTTCCTCAAGGTTCTGCAATGCAGGATTAAAATAGTTGATTCATTTGAAATGTTAATGACATTTTTATGGGGGTCGAGTCGGTCTTTCACTTGCTCTACTGCCATCTCAATATCTGCTAAGCTGCAAGGGCACTTAATCATTTAGGTCACATGTGGGGCTTGACATGTTATCCTTATCTAAATGTTGTATGTGTTACATTTGGGTAAGGACAGAGGGAGGACATGTGTCTCCAACAATAATATTCCAGGATTTCAATTGCTCTAAATGGTTTCTTAAGTTGTATTTCTACTAATAAGGTCCCCTTTAAATTAGTTACTGGTGGTAAGCAAAACACAAGTGTCCTCCTATTTCTGTTGACCCTGTAACTCTTATGGGAAATATTCAGATTGGCTACAGGTTGCTCTAGGCGTCAAGCCTGCCATTGCTCTAACTCAGTGATCCCCAACCAGTGGCTCATGAGCAACATGTTGCTCTCCAATCCCTTGGATGTTGCTCCCAGTGGCCTCAAAGCAGGTGCTTATTTTTGAATTACTGGCTTGAAGGCAAGTTTTGGTTGTATAAAAACTAGATGTACTGCTAAACAGAGCTTCCTATCAGGGCCAGAACTAGGGGTAGGCAGAGTAGGCACGTGCCTAGGGCAGAAAGTTGGGGGGGCGCCAGGCACGTACCTCCTCTGTCGCCTACCCCAAGTCCGGTTCCTTTCTCTGCCCGACTCTCGGTGCTTTTTCTACCTTTTTTGCGTTTCTGCGCATGCAAGTGCCAATTCACGCAAGCGCACGCCAATTTGCGCATGCGCACACGAGCACAAGTTGGCGCATATACACCGTAAGCCGGCGCTGCGACTGCCCGGCTTGCCTAGGGCGCTAGCCCAGCATGGCCTGGCTCTGCTTACTATAGGCTACTGGTTCATATAGAGGTTATCAAATAGCCAATCAGAGCCCTTATCTGGCACCCCCAGGCACGACTGCCATCCGAAATTGCAAGGGTTCCCACATGTTAATAAAAAGATATTGGTGATCAGGGCCCTCCATAAAAGAACATTTGTGGCCAGGGCCCCCCCATTAAAAAATATTGGTGGCTAGGACCCCACATGAGAAAAAAAAATTGGTGACCAGCCCCCCCACACACACATTATAAGAAAATTGGTGGCCATGCCTTCTCGAAGTCAGCAGCTCTCACAAAGATGGGGGGCCCAGCTAATCAAGTAAGTGTGGCATGGACGGGCCCCCCTTACCCTCAGGCCCCCTACAACTCTCCCCCCTGTCCCCCCCTGATGGCTGCCCTGCCCCCAGGATACTTGTGTTTTTCGGCAACTCTTTTTACAGTTGAATGTGGCGCACAAATAAAAAAAAGTTGGGGACCCCTGCTCTAACTGGTTATAGTTTGGTTTATTATTGTGAACATTTAACATTCTTATTCCAGGTCATTCTGCCCTTCAAAAGTCCTAACTGGATGTAGAACGTGAGTGTTTATGTGCAAGCGAATCATTTATATGTTGTCTGCTCAGAGCCTTATTGGTAAAGAGGGTCCTGCTCAATAGAGCTTACAATCAAACATGTTGTTGCTTGTTTATTAAGGACCTTTCAGCACATATACCCACATGCTACATGAAGATCCTCACTATGAAGAGAAAGTTTAATTTATCAGCAAAGACTTGACTTCAGTGTAGATCTTCATGTAGTATATGGGAACAGTTTGTGAACATGGAGCACACCCAGCCTGGTTATTAAAGATAAGTGTAAGTTCCTTTGGATCTATATACATAACTGGATAGCTATCTGAATATATATTGATTTCTATCTATATATAGATATAAATATATTCAAATATCCTCCATTTTCCTTTACAACATATAAATATGGCTGGATATGAGCTTAGAGCACAAATACCAATAGGAACACTCCATGCATCTTTCCTTTATGTTTGCACAATCCTTCTGTGGGTGAATTAGCCCAATGCTTCCCCGGACCTTTTGGATTCTATTTCCCTGTTGCCAATATGTTGAAACTGTTGTATCCTTTGGAAATACCATAGGTTTTGGGACAGAGGGGCTTGTCCACCTACACAGGGAACTGGGGCTGATTGATCTCTGAGGAGGAGGCTGAATGAAAGGGGGATACTGTGGCTTCCCTGGTTAATGATTAACTGCAGAATTGCAATCTCTCTTGCCCCAGAGAGGCACAGGACATACTGATTTCTCTCTGTGAGTCTCAGACATTGTGTCCTGCTGGGAGAGAACAGAGAGACAAGCTGAGCACACACCATGCCTTTCTGTCATGCTTAGAATAGATCTCGGGCTCACCAGATTGTCAGCAGAAATGAGTTATAAGCAAGTACAATGCCTCACAATCCATCTTGTATCTAGAGCAACCATATGATTTTCTGACTATAGCAGCAGTGGCTGCTGGGGGTAACATTCAGCTACCTCTCGGGATCCATAGGTGCTCTCTTTCAGAGTAAGAATTCCCAACTTCCGCTCTCAAGCGGATCCTCAGCTACAACTCCCATAATTCTCAGCCAGACTGATTTCATTTTACAGCTTGAAGATGATGAAGAGGATATTGGAAATCTTGATTCTACAGCAAGTATGTCTAGTCTGCAATCCTCCAGTTTTTTAACGCTACACAAATTGTTGCAAATTCTGAGACACGGAGATGCAGCTTTGGGGCTGATTTACCAACATAGGTGTTACTGGGGCAGTTTTTACCAGTCAGGTATAACCCTCCCTATAACTCCTCCTATTGCTCCATATAACCCTCCCATTAACTCCTATTGCTCCATATAACCCTCCCATTAACTCCTATTGCTCCATATAACCCTCCCTATGACTCCTATTGCTCCATATAACCCTTCCATTAACTCCTATAGCTCCATATAACCCTCCCTATAACTCATCCTATTGCTCCATATAACCCTCCCTATAACTCCTCCTATTGCTCCATATAACCCTCCCTATAACTCCTCCTATTGCTCCATATAACCCTCCCTATAACTCCTCCTATTGCTCCATATAACCCTCCCTATAACTCCTCCTATTGCTCCATATAACCCTCCCTATAACTCCTCCTATTGCTACATATAACCCTCCCCATAACTCCTCCTATTGCTCCATATAACCCTCCCTATAACTCTCCTATTGCTCCATATAACCCTCCCTATAAATCCTCCTATTGCTCATATAACCCTCCCTATAACTCCTATTTCTCTATATAACCCTCCCTATAACTCCTCCTATTGCTCCATATAACCCTCCCTATAACTCCCCCTATTGCTCCATATAACCCTCCCTATAACTCCTCTCATTGCTCCATAACCCTTCCTATAAATCCTCCTATTGCTCATATAACCCTCCCTATAACTCCTCCTATTGCTCCATATAACCCTCCCTATAGCTCCTCCTATTGCTCCATATAACCTTCCCTATAGCCCTCCCTATAACTCCTTGCTTAGTATAACCCCTCCCCTCGAACAGTGCACTGCTTCTTCCATAAAATGTTCCTATAAGTATTACTTTTGCTTACAATCATTTATTTGCTATGTATACCCCTCCTAATATCCCCTTTTATTTCTCTATATGAAGCATTGGTATAATTCCCAGTCTCAGTTGTCACTGCATTATATTCTATACATTTATTCAGATACAGAATTCAGATTCAGTGAAATTTACCATGAAATCAAACGGGAGGCAGCCAATGATGTGTGCAAGAGAATGGCTAACTGAAAATATCAACTTTAACTCTTCCTTAGTCACTAGGCTCTCACCATAACAAATCAGCCAGGATGTATATATTAAAATGGCTTGTTAGATGATCTACGTGAGAATTGGGAATAATATGCACAGAAGCATTTTAGTGACCCCTAGCATATGCAGCACACAATGGATCTGAACTTATATCTAATGTATTGTTTGTTATATCATTTTAGCAATAACAAACAAAAAAGGTGCAAATCTGGGCTTGTCTGCTCTTTGTCATATTGGTACATGTTCAGAAAAAGAAATTTGCTTCCAAGGGCAGTTCTTAGTATGTCTCTTATAATGTGGATGGACGTCATCATCGGTTTTTTTTTTATAGAACTTGCATGGAGATCAGTTCAGAAAAAGGCATGTCAAAACTAGAGAGGTACATTTCCTGAAGAAAATGTGAGTGGTGCTTGCCGTGGCAAAACTCAGGCCCAAATCTGATTGGCTGTTGTTGCCCCGCCCCTTTTTTTCCTAATTGTGAACCACAGTCACTCAGTGACTAACATACCAAAGTTTGGGAATGCTGTCATTTAATGTGTAAAAATGGCAGCATTTCTATTTTTTTCTATTGAAAATCAATGAATGAAATTTGATTGGTTGTTGGTGGCTCCGCCCACTTTTTCTAAACTTGAAGTGGAAACCCCCAGCGACCACATTTGTGATATTCAAGGTCCCTGAGATCAATACTGAGAGAATGGCAGCCTTCTTAATTTTTCCCATTAAAACCAATCAAAGAAATCTGATTGGTTGGTTTTGGCTCCACCCACTTTTCTTAATTTTAATCCCAGTCCCCCAGTGACCAACTGTGCCAACTTTGAGGAGGCTGCCATTAACCGTCTAAGAGCGGCAGCAGTTTAAAATTTTCCTATTTAATTGAATGGCTGAAATTTGATTGGCTGTTATAGACTCCGCCCACTTTTGTAAATTTTGGCTGCAGTCACCCAGTGACCCACGGTGCCAAGTTTGGGAGCTCTGGCTTTATTACTGTGAGAATTACAGCTGTTTACATTTTCTCATTGAAGTCAATAGGGAAAATCTGATTGGTTGTTTGCGGCTCCGCTCACTTTTTTGGGTCCCCAAAATAGGACAGAAAAGTCACAACACCCCATTCCCGAATAAGCTGAACGGTTTGACACCTCATTCATGGGTCTGCGACAAACTAATTATTCGATAAATTCCCCATTATAAGTCAATGGGGCAAATTTGGGGACCTCTCCTGCCCCGGGGGTAAAACTTATACCCTCGTGTGGGGTATCATCTGACACGGGTCGCAAACCTCTTCAAAAGTGGTAAATTTAACGTTTCTACAAGATTCCCTCTCTGCGCTAGAATCCGTCAAAAGTTGGCCTCAATGTTAATCTATGGGACTTTTCGGGGTGGTTAATTGCCCCTGCAAGGGGCAATTAACCACCCACCCCTTAGAAAAGTCATACCACCCCATTCCCGATTAAGCCGCACGATTTGACACCTCATTCATGGGTCTAGGACAAACGGTGCGGGACTAGTTACGCGCCAAACTTTCATACGGAAGAAGAATAAAAATAAGTTTGCAAGATAACAGTAGTGATGCTTTGCTTCGCAAGCACCACTAATAAAAAGAAAATGGTGCAAAACCAAACACAGAATGCAGACCAATAACCACATTTAAACTAAATCCACTAAATAACCACCTTTAAACTAAATATAATTGAAAGAGAACACAAATCATAATAATATCACCAAGTCCTTTGGTGGAGAAAAACAGAAGCCAGGTGTGAGGATACCATCTATGGCTCACTTATAATCAATCGACCACTGGCGAATGATATTTGGAAGTGGGATCATACCAGCTCCAGGAACAAGCCCTCTGCTGCTAGAGGAACCCCACACCAAAACACTGCCTCAGTGTCTATAAATGACTAGGATTACCAGTGAGAGGAACAGGCTGGAGACATGTCTTTCTCTTTATTGTTCTGGAAAAAGGGTAACATTTTCAGGTAGAAGTTTAAACCCCATCAAGAAAGCCAAGAGGGGTTGCAGACTGGCACATAATGTAAAATAAGCACAATAATGCACAGTTGGTAGGTAAGTCTCTAAAACTGGTTAGGTACCTTTCTCTTGTTTTGTGGACAATGTAGCACTTATCACCAGATAGTATTATGATTGGAGGGGAGAGTGAGGATCAGTGAGCACATAGCAAACCATTACAAATGCTACAGGAATCTCTTCCAACTATCTGAGGTTGGGGCTACCATGAGCCCAAGATGACTTTAGCTTATGAACATAAGCAGAAGATCTTCAGGCCGATGTGGTTCTCCAGTCTAAAAACTATGACAATGAAAGTACATAAGTAGAGGGGAGGTAGCCTTAAATCTCCTGGAGCAATAGGTTCAAAACCCAAGGATTAAGGAGATCCATATGCTCTTTTGGCTTACAAATCACCAGACCTCTCATAATCAAGGAGATCACACAGTCTGCCCATCCATGCTTAGCAAAGGGGCAATATGAGAGTAGTCCAACATCCAAGCAGAAGAGCAAAGCTCTAGACCTGTTACCACTGCACCAAGATGTTTCTATTATGGGCTACTCTAGGATCAGGTTTCTACAAGAGTGTACTAATTTTCAAAATTGCCATAGCCTGTCGGAAAAGGTCTCGTACACTCTAATATCCTCCAAGACCCTAAATTACCCTCTTGGAAATGTATGCAAACCATAACAGCTGTGAAAGTGAGATCTATACAGCAAATTATACGACTTGGATTAAAACAAGAAGGATTAGAGTAAAATCCCAATTTCCCTTTAAATGTTGCTAGCCTCACAGCTTTACTTTAAGATCTGGGCAGAATGTATTATGAGGAAAGAAAATTCTGTCCAGCCGTTAATATGGTGCCATTAGGAAGCAGTGCCACACAGGTTAATATAATTGGGTCTGTGTAGGATCGCTGATACAAAGCCAGTTACTGCATAGAACAAATGACATTTAAGTGCGAGATGTAGTGTGTGCCTTGTTATCTGCAACAGGGACGGGAACGTCACTTCAGCACAAGGAAACATGGATAAATTGTCCGGGAAGTGGAGAGCATTTATTATAGAGAAGAGATACAGATAAACACAAACACAACCCCAGCCAGGTACTTACACAGACACACATGGATAAATACATTTACACAGGTAAACACATGCTCAAGGATTTATACATAACAGGGACACACACACACACAGGCAACAACTGTACATATTCACACAGACTTGCATCTACACACACAGGTATATGGACTTATTATTTACATTTACACAATCATCATGGGGAACTTATATCATTTTCATACAAAGGTACACTCAGAATTAATGCCATAAGCAGATTTACTGGTACTGACATACTCAGACATACAGGGACTCACTGACCCAGACAGAGATACAGACAAGCACTTACAAAACACAATGGGGGTCAATTACCTTCTGCACTGCAGTGTGCAAAGTGCAATTTTGCATGCAATCATTATGTTTTTTCTATCCACAATTCACATACCTCCCAACTGTCCCGTTTTTAGAGGGACAGTCCCTCTGAACAGGCAGAAAAAGAAACCATGTTTCTAACTTAATTGGCTTTTGACAGAGAGCCCCGAACAGCCACAGCTGCAGATGAGATACTTTTGTAACAATTTTGAGATAAGCAAATAAGTAATTGTAACAATATAAGATAACAGGTCCCATGAGAAAAGCTAGACTCACAGTTTAAAGGGCCATTCACCTTCATTAGCAAAACTGTAATAACTGGGGGAAAAAACACAGGAATATGTTCAAACTTTCATAACCTGTCAAATTTTGTAAAATGAACTGGCTGCTCCCTATGCTTCCTGCACAACTGCCATGCAGTGAATGACAAAGGCCCCTCTGGGAACCCTGGAGCTATCACTTGGTTCCGAAATTCCACCATGAGAAAGGCAGCGGCACATATCACAATTAAATGGATGTTAAATGAGCACATTTTGACACCTTTAATAAAAGGGTTTTTCTCTGCAACCGGTCAAGCGGAACTGATTCTTCATCTTCATTAATAGGCATCTACAAATAATTCAGTATCAGTAAGCTTGTATCACTCACATAGGAGAGACATTTGAGGATATGTAACAATTGAAAACTGACCTTACAATAAGCACCCATTATACAGATAATGTTTGGGAATTGAGGCGCTTCAGAGACAAATTGGGGTATTTATGAATATTATTGGGAAGCACGAGGGGCTGCTGCTCCCGTGCATATGATGCCAGCGCTAGGTGCACACGAGTGCAATTTAAAATCTAAATAAATATCAGTGTCCGCGTAGTTGTGTGTTGTTACTAAATGAGTTCCAGCATGGATTATAGCATTAACTCCCCTTTAATTAGAAGTCCTCATGCTCGTGTCATTTCTCCCAGCATGGATCCTTTTAGTGAATATTAAAGAACACTGCCATTCCCCTCCCTGTGCCATTATCCCTATGTGATTAATGTTGCCTTGTGATGTCCCATTAGCTGTGACTTGCTTACATGGCAGAGAATAGGGAAGCGGCGGTTAGAGGCCTCTCGGTTTCACCAGTAATGAAAGTAACATTTGTGCTGGGAATGATGAGCAAAGCACCAGGACCTGGAAGTAGGCAATGACCTCCAGCACTGCAAGTTCAATTAATATAATATTAATATAAGGTTTAAGGATTTCATTTCATCACATAGCTGGTTGGTGTCACTTAGTTATGTATGTGTATGTATATATATATATTATATACGTGTGAGTGAGCCTGTCTCAGTGGTATGATTACAGAAAGTGTGTCCTGTCCAGATAAGAGTGTAAACTGATTGGCATATACAAAATGAATGAACACAACACAAATGTGCCCTGCCCAGTGAACAAGGTGAGTGGCTGCAGGCTTGGAATGCGCTGGTGGGACACCAGGTAAAAACCCGGTGGGTCGGCCCTGCTGAACCAGACCCGCTCCCCACCTGAAACCTTGGGTGGTGCTGCCCCGACCTCCCAATTGTGGCCGAGAAAAGAGGAAGATATGTGCCGGGGGGGTTGCAGTTGGGCCGGGGGGCCCTGAAGTTGCAGCCGTGGGGTGTCCAGACCTCCTCAGTTCAATGCTGAGTGGCTGTGGCATAACTACTCTGTGCTGGCAGAGCTGCTTCTGCCATGAGACAAGGTGAGAACCTTTCCTCAGCAGCCAGGGCCGGATTTAGATAGCAGGGGCCCCTAGGCCTGTTGTCATTTGTCGCCGCTGCCCCCTCCCTTTTATTCGCTCAAATTATCGTCATCTGGACCAGAGCAATGGGGAATGGTGCACGGGAAATTTTAAAAACTATCATATCAACTGCGCCTCCCCAGGTTTTTGGGCAGCATGCTGCCCCCTAAAATTCTGCCGCCTTGGTAGCCTCTCCACAAATCCAGGGCTGCAAGCAGCAGTGAGTGGCCAGTTATAAAGGGTGACAAAATGCCTTTTCTTGTAAATTTAAGAGCCGAATTTCCAGGTTTTAACCAAGTAATTCGGCTTCCATGGTGCAGAGAGAGCTAATGCTCTAGAGATGTGGCCCTTCTTTGACCCGCTCCAACACTGGATGTTTTAAGCGCATACTGGGAGAGGGGTGCAGCATCGGGGCTGCAGCCTCAGGCGGAAGCAGCCCCAGTATCACCCTGTGTGCAGTAACCTCCGTCCGGAATCAGTGGTGCGCGAACTGCCGGCGGCCCTGAGAGGGTGTGGGCCCCAGCCCAATCGCACCCCCTGCTCCCCCAGTAGTTCCACCACTGCCTGTGTGCTGGGTCACCCCCTCCACAGGGGCAGATTTAACAAAGTGAGAGATTAGAACTCAACACAGAAAAACTCCCCCATGTTCTATTCATTCCTATGGGATTTATAAAAGCCTATTTATCAAATGCTGACCTCTATACTGTAAATCCCCTATTTATAAAAATGCTTGTAAAAATCCCATGGGAATGAATAGAAAATGGCGGAGTTTTTTTGTGGTGAGTTCTAATCTCACATCTTGATAAATCTGCAGCCTAAGTGTAAGGTTATACATAAAGAAGGAGTAACAACAGAGTGAGAGAGAGGAATAGAAGAACCAGCCCAAGAGTTTATATTTTATGACCTTCAAGTAGGGTTGCCACCTTTTCTGGAAAAAAAATACATGCCTTCCTATATATTTATCCTTTTACCATATAAATAACATTGGGATCAACCTTCATTTTTACTGGCCAGGCCAGTAAAATACTGGCCAGGTGGCAACCGTCAAGTTGCTTTTCATCTACAGTATTTCATTTATATTTGAATTCCTTTGCAATAACACACGTAATACCAATAATATTAGTTCAGAGTTCCTTCCCCAGATACAGGAAGGTATTTCCATGTTCCTAGTACTCTCTCTTTATAGAAATCTTTTCTTATATTCAACTTCTCTTTAACTTTATACTATGTCCTTTAGTTCCAATAATCTTCCTCTTCGGGAGAACGCACCCTACATGAACCTCAGTTCCTTAGACACCATAAGTGAATGTTTCTATGATGTGGGTGCCCTTTCTTCTCTAAGCTTGCTATGTAGACATCTTCTCGATGGCAGCAGACACCTTCTCGAACCTGACCCGAGAAAAGCGATTTTTGCATCCCTTTTTGCTTAGTCACAAGACAGAGCAATAAAAATGTAGGACCCAGGAGACAGACCCACCTGATGGCAAGCTTTTAGCACTTTATATGAACCATTAGGAGAAAACTCCTGGTGTGCACAAAGCAGTGGTGTAACTAGATGTTATTGGCCCCACAGTAACTTCATTTTAGGGCCCCCAACATAACCAGAAGTTGTCTTTTTTAACCAATATATGTTGAAATTGCTCATTGATCAATTGCTCATGGGGCCCCTATACCTCCTGGGCCCCCCTGCAGCCACAGAGTCTGCTTCCTCTCTAGTTATGTCCATGGCACAAAGCCTTGCAGGCAGGATCGGTATCATGATTCCCTCTTTGTAGTTCCGTTCCCACCTAGTTCATTCCTCTCCCAGGCAGCAGAGACATCTATCAAAGCAGGAGTGGTGCATGTGATGCAGCCTATCAGTGCATGTTCAGCTGTGCAATACCCAGAACCTTCTCTCAATTAGCCAGACCATCAAGCGAGGAAATCATCTTAATTGGGCTATTGTTCTGCGGTTATGTGCCAGGTTCTGCCATTTGTTAATTAGCACGGTGTGCTGCTCTTATTGCACCCCCTCCCTTTTATGGAAATATTATTGCTTCTAAAGCTGATTAAAACGTTTAAGGCCATTGCAAGAACTATATGTTAAAGCAGCCGACCTCATAAAACGTCAGAGCCCTTTCACTTCTCATCGTTGTGCGGAGGGGCTGTTACCCTTAACTATTGGTATGGCTAAGGGCTCTTACTCACAAGCGGTTGTAGCTGCGCTCCCCTGCATTCCGTTTTTCTGCGTTCAGCCGCAGGGGAGCGCAGGAATAGACGCATTACATTTTTTCCCAATGGGGCTGTACTCACACAGGCGCGTGTAGGCGCCGAACGCAGGTTGAGACGCAACATGCTGCATTTTTCCTGCGTTCGGAGCCTAAACGCGCCTGTGTGAGTACAGCCCCATTGGAAAAAATGTAATGCGTCTATTCCTGCACTCCCCTGCGGCTGAACGCAGAAAAATGGAACGCAGGGGAGCGCAACTACAACCGCTGGTGAGTAAGAGCCCATAGAGATGCGATATTTGAATGCCATTTGCAGCTGGTCTTTTTTTTTTCAGGTGTTTTCTAATGAATTTATTTTTTGTTCTGCACCTGAAGTTTTCAGCCTCAGATGCATCCACAGGGGCAAAGAAATTCATGATCAGGTTGCAATTCTGCAGTAATTTACACAAAATGCGGCAAAACCAAAGGTTTTCAATCACACGTGTCATATTGAGATTCCAAAAATGAAAATGTCAGTGAGATTTTTATTGTTTAAAAAACATGATGGCTGGGAAAAAAAGCAATCTCTGTTAGGATATTGCAAGATTCGTTTGAATTGAACTAGAAAGTTGATACATTTGCCCTTCCCTTTGAGGCTAATTTATTTTAGTTTTTAATTAGCTTTTTTTTTTTTTTAATCACAAAAAAAATTGGTGGACATAAAACTTTTTTTTTTGCAATTCTTTTGCAGGTATGTAAAAAAAAACACTTGAACCAGAACAACTTGATTATGTTAAGTCATGGAGACATCACATTGGCTATATTTAATTCAGTAAGAAAAAGGTTTATCACGTGAAAACGGACAAGATTCAGTTTGAGATACAAATCAATTCAGAAAAACGAAATCTGACTGTTTTATCATGTGAAAACTCTATTCAAGTCTATGGGGAAAAAACTGGAACTGAATTAGGAGAGAAGTTTTTATTCTCCACTTATTGAATATCGTCCATGAGTTTTCATGTGATAAACCCGGAGATAACTTTTTCTCACTGAACTGAATCTCACCCATTGTTCCATGTTAATTTTTAAAATATGAAAAAACATGAAAAGTAAAATAGTTTTAATTCTGAAAATATATCTCCCATTGACTTCTCTAGCAGCTCACCCGGTTTCAGTTGATTTTTCCATTAAATTTTAGTGATTTTTTTACTTAATCGATAAAACAGGTATGGGACCTGTTATCCAGAATGTTCAGGACCTGCGGTTTTCCGAATAAGGGATATTTAGATCAACATACCTTAAAAAAAAAAAAACACATTGACATTTTAATCATATCCTATGGTTTGTTTTGCCTCTAGTAAGGATTAAATGTATTGTAGTTTGGCTCAAGTACATGGTACTGTTTTATCATTACAGAGACAAAACAAAATTATATTTAACATTTTGAATTATTTGATTATAATGGAGTCTATGGGAGATGGCCTTCCCATAATTCTGTGCTTTCTGGATAACGGAATCCTATACCTGTATCTCAAAAACGCAAATTCAAAAATATTCAAATTGCGGTTGTTTTTACGGCAGTTTTTGTTAATCGTAGGGATAAAATGCACTCATGAATTCTAATAAATTTGTTCTTGTTCTTATAGTCATGTGACTTCTGGGCTACTCAAGGAAACAATTTTTAGGTCACAGAAGATGTAAATTTGTTTTTCTTGAATTTTAATTTGGGTTCAGATTAAGTCTCTTCGGTTAGCTAAAACCAAACATTATCAATTGGATGCATCCCTAAATAAAAATCCAGTCTTGGAATTGACATTATTGACTCCAACCAGATAGAAGCAGGCAGAGAAGAAAAGCAAATAACAAACCACAAAAAAAAACAGAAAATGTGCCTCAGTGTATTCTCTCTCTGTACTGTGGGGGTCGGAAGACATTCCATTTAAGATGAGATTTGGGCAAATTCCTCTTGGTTCTCCAGGGAAGACTTGGGCCAAATATTTTGTCCCTAGGCAATACTACTTGACCCAGTGCATCCCCTTGATTCTGCTCCCTGCCAGTTACAGGAGCTTGCACTAAAATAGGCAGAAAACAGATGCATGGCACCATGAACCACCACCAGTTGCCCCTACCTACATGGCAAACAGAAGAGATCCTTGGCTTTAGTGATGTGCACATCAGGAAAACCCAACCCTAAAACACAAAATGTTGCCATTGTAGAACCCAAACGCTACTTCTGTGTGCACCTCTGGTTCCAAGACAGGGGATCTTAGGGAGCAGAGGAGGAAAGTACTTCCCCAGTCTCACCCAAAACCAACCCTAACCCGCAATGGTTGGGCATATTTCAAACTGAAGCCAGCCAACCAGTGCTCAACCCGCAGGTCACCACAGGTTTTGGAATTTGGATCTGATCAATCTGTGTGCACAGGGGAGCTGAAGCGGAGGTCAGTGCGGAGATGCCTCCTTTCTTGTATTTGGGCTCAACTTCAGCTCCACTGTGTATGAGGGCACACAGGCTGATTGGATTCAAACCAATGGAGCAGGGGCACTGAGAAGATCTGCTTCTCTCAACCTGCAGAGAAGCAGGCTGAGCCTTCAGCCTGTGTGACCATAGCCTAAAGAAAGGAAGAGATAACCAAGCAATACATGGCCAGGTCTGGTAATCTGTAGATTCTGCCAAATGCCAGTGGCATTACTGTAAAATGCCATAGAGTGTTACTATTTATTGGTTCTGTAGGGGCTGTTTGGGTCTCTTTGTACTTGAAATAAATCCCAATTAATACCTGTGTATGGTACGATATTACATTGTAGTACAGGCCAAATGACCGTTTTTTTTATTGTTCAGCTGGTTTAGGCAAACCTCCTGCAAAAGCAGAGCAGCAGCTGTGGCTCCTCTTCATATCAGTTAGGACAGATAATCCTCCGTTGGAATGGATCCCCTACTGGCCATGCAAGACCAGGTGCCAAATCAGAATGTCCTTTCTTCTGTGCCTTGGGAAAAGAGGATTTCTAAAGGCAATTTAGAGCATCCCAAGACTAATTAATGTAAGCGTCTTAAAGCTCCTTAAAGCATTGGTTCACCATCCGGTTAACTTTTAGTATGTTATAGAATGGCTTATTCTTAGCAACTTGTTAATTGGTCTTCATTTTTTCTTCTGCTTATCTCTGGCTTTCAAGCAGGGGTCACTGACCCGGACAGTTAAAAAAAAATTGCTACTCTGCGAGACTACAAATTTATGGTTATTTTTACTTTTTATTACTTATCTTTCCATTTAGATTCCTCCTATTCAACTTCCTGTGTCTGTTTTACCATGCCTGGTTGTTAGGGTAAACTGGACCATAGCAACAATAAAGCTGCTAATAAAAAAGCTGAATTCGAAGAGGCTTATTTATTAAAGGTCAGATTTTAGTGGTTTGAAGTTTTCACAACAGCCACGACTGCCATTAAATCTATTAAAAGATCGGATTATAAAAAGTGAAATTGAAAAAAAAATTATGAAAATGTGTCAGAAAATATAAATACAATAATCTCAAACAATTCTTTGGATCATTTCTACTGAAACAAATCCAAATACCTCTAAGGGCAGAGACACGCTAAAATTCGGGGAGATTAGTCGCCAGTGACAAATCTCCTCTTCTTCAGGCGACTAATCTCCCTGAACTGCCACCCACCAGCATGTAAATCAGCGGCGGGGTGGCACTAGGAGTACTTTGTTTTTCGAAGTACTTCGAGAGACTTTGGAAAGCAAAGCGCTCCGAGGGCCATCCCACCAGCGATTTAGATTCTAGCCAGCGGAAAGCAGTTCGGGGAGATTAGTCGCCCCGAAGAAGAGCCGATTTATTGCAGGGTGACAATCTCCCCAAATCTGAGCGTGTGGCTCTGCCCTAAAACTCTGAATTGATTTCCAATAGAATCAGGGCAGCTCCCAACCTTTATTTGGCAAAGTTTTGCTATAGAGGTTTTTGGTGGTTTTTACACCACAAATTTCTCAAAATTTGTGAAAATAATCTCAATTCAGTTGCTAGTAAATGGGCCCCCGAGCGTTAACTGTCTCAGAATATGAATGTCTCCATCATACTAACATTTTCAACTAAAAGCGAAATACCCCTTTAATAAGAATTCTGGGAATGTTTCCCCGCTCAGAACACCCACAGAATGAAGCTACAATTACAAAGAACTATATTTTTCCTTCTTTTATTTCCACGATAAACATGACCTCAGCTCTGCATAATATCTTCTCTCTCTCCGAAGCGGGAAAGGGAGCGTGAATTACAGGGTCTTTGATTGCCCTTTACAGGCACATTATTTTGTAGTAACATTGTTTATAATCTGTCTTTTAAATCTATCGTTTCTTTTTATGAACTGTTGCTAATGACCAATGTTACACTGTGTGCGAGCGTTTTACATTCGGATATCTGTGTTGGCTTTTAATCTCTACAATATTCCCTTTAATAACAGCGTCTAATTAAAACATCTGTGTTAAGAGGCAGCCACATTAACTTCGCAGGCACAACGGAACAAAATTATTGTCGAACTGATGGCTTTTAGCAGTTTCTTATTCTAATTAGCCTCTTTCTCTTCCTCCCCCTGTACAGAAACATTACAGAAATTAAAAAGCGGGACCCTTTCTCTTCTGGAGATCGGAGCGTGGTCAAAAATTGATTGTGGTTACGAGATGAAGTGTGGAAAATGCTCCGTAAGGTTTGGAAGGAAGTCATATTTCAAGATTGTGTGTGCTGGCAGCTTGGGAAGTGTGCGGACTGATTAAACAAGGACTTTCAGCACAGAGGAGGAAATAAAAGTACCATGGATGTAACCAGGGCCGCCATTAGAAATCACGGGGCCCCATACAACAAAATTTTCGGGCTCCCCATAAACGTTTTTTTTTAAAATTGGTAGTCAGGGCACCCCTACAAGTTAAAAAAATGTTATTTCGCCGCTTCAGGACTTCAATCTCGTCTGTTTTCGTGACTTTGGGTCTTTTCGCTGCTTCGGGACTTCGACTGTTCGGCTTTTCATTGGATCGGGACTTCGGAAGGGCTGCAGGGTTTCGGTGCTGTCAAGAGGGGCCGGCTCTTTCAAAAAGTGCAGCACAGCCGGGTACCCCTTCAGGCCCAGGCCCGGTACAGTTGTACCCCCTGTGCCCCCCTGATGGCGGCCCTGTATGTAACCCAAAAAGGGGTAATCAGGGTCCTGGAGACAGGGAGGGCCTAAATGATGCAGCATCTGTTGTCTCGTTTTCCATTCACCCTTTTAAACCATCCCCACCTGAACAAGCACGTGCTGGGGAGGCGGCAGTTGGTGAGGGTCAGGTTGAAGTGCTCAAGGCTAAGGGTGCAGGTCACAAATAAAGAAAAAGGTGCAAAAAATGTAAGAGCAGTAGTGTAACAAAAAAATGGGTATAATAAAGAAATGAAAAACACTGACAGTTCACCCCAGTCTGTGGGTGCACGTTTACAGTATAACAGCAAAAGTTGAGAGTTTTATCAAAAACAATAAACCAAATATGGTTAAAAGTTCAAATAGATTTATTAGGACAATACAGGGGAAGGCCTAAAGCATTTAAGGGTGCAGGTCACCTAAAGATTTCTCTTCCAGGAGAGGATGGCTCAGCTACTCTATGCCACAACAATTGGGTTGGTGCCATTTGATGGCCAGGAGTATTCACCAATCACCAGATGCGGTTGGTACCAGTATCGGCATTGCTGGTAAATGCTCTATAAATCCCTCCCTTCCCCTCTCTATAGCCAATCACCTTTTATAACTGTAAGGATTTTTCTGTCCAGTCTATTTTTCTACCTAGTCTGCCCATTTTCTGGTCCCACCCATATTTTCCTGCCCGTTTCCCTGCTCTGCCTCCAAGTGATGCCACCCAATATGAAAGCATTAGTCCCAAATTACACCAGATTAACAAAAACATACATAAACAATAGGGTTCCTTTGATGTATTAGCCACAACTCCATGCGTGGCTACAAAAATGGTGTTGGTTATTGTAAAGTGCATGAACCCATTTATTCTACAGTGCTGTGGAATATGTTGACTCTTTATAGATACATGTTAATAATGATAATAAGAACCCACTGCATTATAGGAACAAAAATACCAGTTTGCATCTGTAAATTCCACTTTGCTCACCGTAATAAGTTTGAAAATTATCTTTTTTTTCAGAGAACTATAGAAAACAATGTGCTTAGTCGGGCCATTATCAGTTATTTTATCTCTATTCAAAAGCTTGTGGATTTATGGCAAGAGAAATGGAGAGAAATACATTGGTCTCCTGCATTCACTTTACTATGGTGCCACCTGGCAGTCTACATGACTAATTCCATGGGCCGCACAGTTCTCATCATGCAACACAAACTCATCAGGGAACATTATGGCAGTGCCACGGTTAGCTCTTCTCCCTGCAGAGTTCAGGTCTAGTGCAATGATTTCCAGGTAGTTTAAAGATAAGAGACTTGTACATTAAGTTTTATTCCGAGGGAATGCTTAGCTAGCACTGGCCTCTCGCTAAGGTTAAGTGTTGCCTTTAAGCATTATACACTAAAGTTAATTCATTTACACTCGGGGAAATGTGTGATAATAGCAAAAGACTTTGCCGCCCAGTTACTTTGGAGAAGTTTGAATTTAGGCAGAAGATTCTTTCAATGCAGCCGTTTAATCTAGTGTGGCCCGTTTGTTTAAAGAATGGGGTTCTGTCTGTGGTTCCTTTCAACCAGAGATATAACTGGATTCCTACAGGTCATTGCTGTGTGTGAATTTAATAAATTAACTAAAAAACTATTAAAGACATTGCTAATATAAACAAATATCTCTAAACTAAGCAATAATCGTAAAGCTTTTCCATTTATTCTATCTATAGGTTATTATAACTCCTTATGGCTCGTCATCATCTGTCTATATAAATTATACTACTGTTTTAAATAACCCTCCCTATAACTCCTCCTATTGCTCCATATAACCCTCCCTATAACTCCTCCTATTGCTCCATATAACCCTCCCTATAACTCCTCCTATTGCTCCATATAACCCTCCCTATAACACCTCCTATTGCTCCATATAACCCTCCCTATAACTCCTCCTATTGCTCCATATAACCCTCCCTATAACTCCTCCTATTGCTCCATATAACCCTCCCTATAACGCCTCCTATTGCTCCATATGACCCTCCTATTGCTCCATATAACCCTCCCTATAACTCCTCCTATTGCTCCATGTAACCCTCCCTATAACTCCTCCTATTGCTCCATATAACCCTCCCTATAACTCCTCCTATTGCTCCATATAACCCTCCCTATAACTCCTCCTATTGCTCCATATAACTCTCCCTATAACTCCTCCTATTGCTCCATATAACCTTCCCTATAACTCCTCCTATTGCTCCATATAACCCTCCCTATAACACCTCCTATTGCTCCATATAACCCTTCCTATAACTCCTCCTATTGCTCCATATAACCCTCCCTATAACTCCTCCTATTGCTCCATATAACCCTCCCTATAACGCCTCCTATTGCTCCATATGACCCTCCTATTGCTCCATATAACCCTCCCTATAACTCCTCCTATTGCTCCATATAACCCTCCCTATAACTCCTCCTATTGCTCCATATAACCCTCCCTATAACTCCTCCTATTGCTCCATATAACCCTACCCATAACTCTTCCTATTGCTCTATATAGCCCTCCCTACAATCCCCCCCATGGCTAACCTCTCCCTCTGGATTTTCTATATGCTATTTATAGTGTGTCCCTGTAACTTCCTGTTCCAAATAAACAACTCTCCTGTCTCAAAGACAAATATTATACCATTTTTAGATTGTCTCTTCTACAACAGTTTAGCCATCTAAGATTAATCATCACGGTCCTACCTAGGGGAGATGGATATCACATTTTCTCTGATTCATATGGTTTGCCATTTTTCACCTGCAAATTATTTATCTTTGTAAATCAGTGTATTATGGCAGTGGGAGATCACATGGAGCAGAACATGCACATCATCCCAGGACATCAGCAATTCTGCATTATAAAATATGTACAGTATTTAGAATAAACCTTTGTTCAAAAGCCATATAGTTAATTTGCTACTAATAAAACTGACCATAGTGTGCAGTGTAGTACTGGGCCCCATAGAACCCACCAGAGACTGTGACATCCAGGGCCCACTCTGTCAGCAATTAGATGGAGACAGGGCCAAGTGGTATAAAGTTATCAAGACCCATGGTGGAAAAAAACAATAGCTAATGGGATTAATAATAGCCCAGGTCCAATCAAGTGTTTACATGTTATCTGAATGTAATAGGGACCTTAGATTATAAGTGCTGCTAGGACATAGAAAACTATGAATGCTGAATAATTGTTGTAAATCACTGTATAAATAAAGGATGATAATGTCAACGACTATGATTCACAATAGATAGATGATAGAGGATAGATGATAGATGGATATATTATAAATAGATAGATAAGAGAGAGAGATAAATGATAGAGGATATATGAAAGATAGATAGAGATATATAATAAATAGATAGATAAGAGAGAGAGATAGATAAGAGATAGATAATAGAGAGAGAGAAAGAGAGAGAGATGATAGATATAGATAAATAGAGATAAATAGATAGAGAGATTATAGAGATAGATAATAAATAGATAATAGCGAGAGATAGATAGATGACAGATGATAGATAGATAATAGAGAGAGAGATGATAGATCGATCGATATAGATAAATAGATAGAGAGAGATTATAGAGATAGATAATAGATAGATAATAGCGAGCAATAGATAGATGATAGATAATAAATAGATAGATAATAGAGAGAGAGATGATAGAGATAGATTATAGAGATAGATAACAGCGAGAGATAGACGATAGATAGAGATGGATAGATATAGATAGATAATAAATAGATAGATAATAGAGAGAGAGATAGATGGTGGATAGATACTGTAGATGGCACTGTGAACATTTAGGGGGGTATTTATTGAAATGCATAATTCATTCATTATATTAAAAATAAAAATTTAACCTAACTCCCAACTACGATTTAGCTTATTATTACTAATAAATTTGAACAAAAATTGTAGGTGCAGGAAAAGTCTTGACAAAATTGTGAGACAATTCGAATCCTACTACTTTTTTGGAAATGTTGCCCGAAAAACTTGGATTTTTCACATTTTTGAATGAAAACCAAAGTCAAACAGCCCAAAACCCTAGAAGATCGCGAAGGCAAAAACATCTTGTAATTGTAAAGGGAACATCTGTCATTGACTTTTTACATGACAGGTTTTACCTGGAGTATTTTCAGATTTGGATTTTGAGCAGCTTTGGAGCAAAATAAATCTTGAAAAAATGTTCCCGTCTAAAAAATTTTCCCCTGGAAAACTTGACCAGAAAAACTTGAGGCTTCATAAATAGGCCCTTTATTGTAAAAAAAAATAACACAGCATGTTACATGCGAGTGTCCAACTATGTGTCAGATGCTGTCCAGGAGGGAAGAGGTTAAAGATGCCTCCCGCTCGCCTAGACAGGCATCTGTGTTAATGGAGTTGTGTGTCATTGTGCGGGGCATCTATAGATGTGGCTGGAACATGGCAGCTGTGTGATGTTTTTATGTAGCAGTCAGCAATCTGATTCACTGGCCACTGGTTAATATTTTATCCGGCCTCTTTATAGGCTGATTGGCAAGTGCTGAGTGGGACAGGAAGATGGCTTGTCACTTTGGAAAGGAGTGGAAATGGCCGGTTGACATGAATAGGGGCCATGGGCCGCAGCTAATGCCTGATTAATTATTGGGGCTTGAGGATCTGCTTTCCTGCAACAGGCAACTCACTACTGCATACGATTGTGGAATCTCTGTGCTGGAAGAGCTAGCAATCTACTGCCTGGATTTTTACCAGCTGACAGAAACCGAGTGTGCATGAAGGAGTTTTTGGTGGGGAGGGGCCTTTGGTTTGAATGAAATAATAGGACTGACTCGTTATAACTTACTTAATTTAATGACACAAATTAGCTAATGTTTTATCAGCACACTAGTGGTATAAAGGGAAGATTCAGAAGTCAACGCATAGAAGGAAGTGATTTGCACATTAGATGAATTGACTGAACATGGAACAGTAAGCACTGAGAAAAATTGGTGTCTAAAAAGTCCTGTTTTGTGTGTGTGGAGTATTATTATGGAAGGCCTTATCACAGGTACAAACACATACAACTCATTTAAGGGCACCAATGTAACCTGTTTAGAGTTAGGCCAGTACCTCAACTACTTTTTCGCTTCTTTAGTGTTACTGGGGGTCATTTATAAACACTGGGCACATTTATTCTACTTCCAGCAGGCTTAAGCTGGCCATATATGTGAGATTTTTAAAAGATCTGATCATCATCGTGAGACCACGGTTATCTCGGAACGAGCGTACGAATTGTCCATCAACTAAAAAGACCAATTTGCCAGGAAAACAAAGGGGAGCTGCCTGCTTGGCCCTGCAAACATAGATAGATTGCACTGGGGCCGACAAAGGTTTTTTGACCTGGCCGATCAATTTCCTGAAAGATGTTTGATCATTCGAATCCTACTAACCGCACGATAATTTCGAAGGATTGGTTGGACTTCGCTGAAATTGGTTGTTCGGCAAGCAGCGCCGATTCGGACCTAAGCGCCGCCTGAGGCGGCTCCTGCAATGCCGCCCCCCCTCGCCGACTTACTTGTCGGGAGGGGAGGCAGGAACACTAATGCGGAGAGCGCAATTGCGCTCTCTCGCATTAGTAAAGCCGAATTTCCGGTTTAAAAACCGGAAATTGGCTCTTAAAGGTGCAGGAGCGGCTTTTTGCCGCCCCTGGAAACCGCTTCGGCGTTGCCGCCTGAGGCGAGCGTCTCAGCTCGCCTCATTGGCGGCGCGCCCCTGTCGGCAAGAGAAATCTTTGCGTCTATGGGGACCTTTAAACAAGCAAATCACTGATTGGTTGTTGTGGGTAACTACCCTTAGGCAAATTTGGCCAGTGTTGATAAATGAGTCCCATTGTCTCCTCATTACATCTGTAGCGTATCCTTCCCTCTATGTCTCTTCTTTGCTCATGTACAGAAATGGGCATGGCCATGGTATAGGCATAGAAGGCCGGATGTTTGTGCGAGGGGAGGGAGTTACTGATACTCGGGCACTGGGCAGATACAGAGTTTTCCTGGTACCTTGGAGGACTAGTTCAACACTCAGCCTTTGGTCACACACCCCACCTGTTAAATATGAGACCAATGCCAGGCCAAGGCACTGAGGTGCCCAAGGCAAAAAGGCTCCCATCTACCACTCACCTTCCATACTCGTGAAAAAGTACTCCCGCACTTTCCCTCGTACAGTGAAGAAGGGGGTGCTGCGCTGGCGAGCAAGTGGGGAGTTAGAAGCTAGAGGACCATGCAATTAACTCTCTGTCTATATATATATATATATATATATATATATATATATATATATATATATATATATATATATATATATACACACACATACACACACACAAGATCCATGAATATCCTGTAAATTATAACCTTATACACAGTGCTTAGTAATGTCATCAGTTATAATCAGGCTTGAGAAAGGGTCCTGCGAGGCCCGAAACGTTGCCACATGTCTGCTCGTATTTGAGCCAAATAAAGTACACTTTTATATTTACACAAATTATAGTGTGCTGCAGTATATTGGATTTCTACAATCAGTTATAATCAGAGCTTAGTGATGTCATTTCTGTCACACAAAGTACCCTGCTCTGTATAGAAACAGTCGGCCTTCAGCCTAGTGTCTTTATATGGTCATGGAACTCCTCTGTAACTTAGAATATCCTTATATTTTACAAGAGGGGGTACTTTATTCACTATATATACATGCTTATGTGGTTCCTGCCTTGCCTCCCTGTAGTGTGGCCTTATTGATGTCGCCAGGGCAGACAATGACATCAGTGGAAGATACCATTTTTTGGTGACTTTGCCAAACAAGGGGATCTTTAAATGCAGGCAGCATAGGTGTGCATTTCCTTCCCTTCTAGGCTTGCAGTAAAGTAATAGGGCCGCATGTCCCCTGGCTCTCAGTGTGCAATGCACAGCTGGCACCCGTCTATAAGTGGAACACACGCTTGGCGTGCCTGTGCTGCTCTTGTTTTGAGAAAGACTTGTTTCTCAGTGATACGAGGAGCTGCCTGACTGGGTTGTCAGTGAATATAAGAAATGGCTCAGGGTGTATATTTAGCAGCAAGGAGATATGTGATCATGAAGAGGAGAGTCCATGGGAGCTTGTGACAGCTGAGAGGAGGAGAGAGCAGGGTGCAAGGTGGGTGACTGTGCCAGGGCATTCACTTGTGTCACTCAGCTGTCCCTTTCCCTGAGATTTCCCACAGCATCCCAGCAATCACTGTCACAGGTCACAAGGTCAGGGCCAAAAGCTTTCCAACAATGTGCCCTCCCACGGGACAGCAATTGCTTCACAGTAACCTTTTACAGGCCATAGCTGCTGCTCTCTGTGACACAGGCCTTCCTTATTGTAGCCTTAAGAATACTCACATACAGCAGGGAATCTTCCCTCGGCCTCTCTCGCCAGGGCCGGACTGGGAGTAAAAAGCAGCCCGGGCAAAATAATCAAAGCAGCCCACATGTAAAGACAGAGGGGCAAATTCACTAAACACCGAAGCGCCTAATAATAGTGTGAATACGCTAGCGTAGTGCATTTTCGTTAATTCGCCGCTTCACTAACGAACGCTGGCGTAAATTCGCTAGTGTTACTTCGCACCCTTACGCCTGGCGAATTTGCACAACGGACGTAACTACGCAAATTCACTGACGCGCGCATTTTTCTGAACGCTACCTTTTATGCCAGACTTCCTTCGCCACCTCAGACCAGGCGAAGTGCAATAGAGTAGATAGGGATTGCTTAAAAAAAAGTTAAACATTTTTCTAAGTCCCAAAAAACGCTGGCGTTTTTTTTCTTTTTTATGGGTGATAGACTGAAAAAGATTGAAAATTTTTTGGGGCTCCCCTCCTTCCCCCCCACATTTCCTAACTCATGGCACCTTAACTATACAGTGGGCACATGTGTAGGGCAAAATAAACATTTTATTTGCTGTTTTGAAGATTTCCCAGGCTTGTGTAGTTCTGCTACATATTCCTCCATTGTAACTTTGTATGCAAATTAACCATCGCTAGCGTAACTTCACTTTGCTTGGCGAATTAACGCTAGCACAACTTCGCAACCTTACGCTACCCCTGAGCGCAACTTCGGATTTTAGTGAATTTGCGTAGCGCGTTGGCGAAAATACGCCTGGCAAAGTGTGGCGAAGCGTACGCTGGCGCAACTACGAAGCTTAGTGAATTTGCCCCACTATGTTTTGTACTCATCCACACATACAGTATATTGGGGTAAAACTGCAAAAATGAAGAAAGCACTCACTGAACTAGAACTCATCAAGTCCCCCCCCCCCCCCAACAGTCCAGATTGTGGCTGGTACCTGCGCAGCACGAAACATTCTTAGCAATAAACAGTTAAACTGAAAAACAAAGCACTTGTTGAACTAGAACTCCCCAAACCCCCCCTCCCCCCTCAAAAGGTCCAGATTGTATCAGATTGTGGCTAGTACCTGCGCAGCACAAAATATTTTAGCAATAAAGTCAGTGATCCCTCTCCCAGGCTCCCTTCCCGTGTCTGTAGCTTTAAACTCCTCTACTGAGCAGTACCTCTTACAAGGACCTCACATGCCGACGGATTACAATGCAGAGAGGCAGGTCTAGATGAGGCGAGTCACATGACGACCTGTGGCGTCTCCTATTCGAGCAAACAGTCCAGCCAGCCCAGCGAAGCTGTGGGGGGAGGAAGGGGGAGCGGCGTCCTGTCACAGAGCACAGCAGAAGAGTCTCTCTCCTAATAATACAGGCAACCGAGCGTTTCAAGCTGGGCCGCATGGAACTCTATTCCGGGCTGCCCTATTGGTGTGCCGTTTTTTCTTTTCTTGCCTTCATTCAAGGCGACGGAGGGGGAAACACAACTCATCTCTCTGTTCAAGAGCGGCCCATTTGAACAAGAAATAGAGAGGCCCCACGGGCAATTGCCCGAGTTGACAGGTTGCCAGTCCGGGCCTGTCTCTCGCTAACAACATATTCTTTGTTTGGCGCATTTCAATCAAACATTTTCAACTTGCTGGTATATATGCCGTGTTTCCACCTTCAAACTGCAACTATACATACATATATATATAATGAATAAAGTACCCCCTCTTATAAAATATAAGGATATTATAAGTTACCGAGGAGTTTCATGACCATATAAAAACATGAGGCCGAAGGTCATGGAACTCTGAGGTAACTTCTAATATCCTCATATTTTGCAACTGGGGGTACTTTATTTATTATAATACACACGTTTCAGTGAGTCATGTGACAGAAATGACATCACTACTCACCGTTTATAACTGATGACATCAGAACTTCCCGTTTATAAGGATATAATTTACAAGATATTCGTGGCTTTTGTGTATTTTATATATATATATATATATATGTATATATATTATATACATCGTCCAGGGTTGGGTCCTGGACGACACGTATATATACCCTTTATTCAGGTACCTGGAGGTGCCCAGCAGGGCTAATGACTGCAGCAGTGCAGGAGTTAAGAGAGCCCTGAGAGTTCAGGAAGTGGGTTGGTAGACACATGTGAGGTCTGCACGAGAGAAGTGTGTTTGGAAACTGCTCTCCTGACTGAGAATCAAAAGCTTTGCAAGGCTAGGTGAGCCTGATCCCTGAATGGGAATATGAACTGTTTTCTTTCAATTCTGCTGTGCATGAAAGTGACTGTTACTTTATGCTGAAGACTACCGTATATGTAAGTTGACTTATTTTTCCTGCTGAAGATACAGCTTGTTTAAGTTCTTATTGTTACCTGCTGAAGATACAGCTTGTTTGTTTGAATAAGGAATAAAAGGACATTTATTCAACTACTGTGTTGTGGCCATAGTGCAAAGGCGATCCCACTCCCCCTGAACTTTACTATATATATATTTTTTTTCTTCATTCAATAGGCCAGTTACATGTAGGGCAGTGGTCCCCCCAACCAGTGGCTCGTGAACAACCCCATGGATGTTGCTCCCAGTGGCCTCAAAGCAGGTGTTTATTTTAGATTCCTGGTTTGGAGGTTGCATAAAACCAGATATCGGTATGGGATCCGTTGTCCAGAAACCCGTCTTGAATTACGGAAAGACTGTCTCCCATAGACTACATTTTATCCAAATTTTTAAAAATGTTTCCTTTTTCTTCTGTAATAATAATAAAACAGTAGCTTGTATTTGATCCCAACTAGGATATAAGTAATCCTTTTTGGAGGCAAAACCAGCCTATTGTTGTGTTTAAGGTTTACATGATTTTCTAGTAGACTTTAGGTATGAAGATATCATTTACAGAAAGATCCATTATCTGGAAAACCCCAGGTTCTGAGCATTCTGGATAACAGGTCCCATACCTATATACTGCCAAATAGTCTCCTGTAGGCTTCCAGTCTACATAAGAGCTACTAATAGCCAATCACAGCCCACATATGGCACCCCAGGAACTTTTTTTCCATGTTTGTGTTTCTCTCCAACTTTCTTTACATGTGTCCGACAGCTATAAAAGGTCGGGGACCCCTGATGTAGGGTATTACAGGTTAGGTGACTATGAAGGAAATTTTAGCTATCATAGCTATATAGTATAGCTGGTCAGAGCTCATGTGGAGGTGTTTCTGTCTTACTAGTATGTGGTCTTAGAGGGAAACTGATCGCAGCAATGATGCAGGACATTTTGGATTTAATGCAGATGGTTGACCTGCGCTACGGGAAAGATGCTTCATATATTTGCATCTGTGTACACTTGCGTAGCATATGGAGGCTGCTTTATGAAAAAGTTGACGAGGATAGAAGGGGGGGAGGCTGCATTTGTCCCTATAGGCTGTTGGGAGTAGCTTCAAACACCTGTGGGCAAATTTACTAAAGGGTGAAGTAAATTCGATTTACTAACGGGCGTTGGCGTAAGTTTGCTAGCGAAGGAGATAGACTCTAGCTCTACTTCTCACTCTTACACTAGGCGAAGTTTTGCTCTGGCGAAAGAGCGTTACTTCGCAAATTCACTAAGATGCGCATTTTACTGAACGTTACCTATTTCTCCAGACTTGCCTTCGCCAGCTCAGACCAGGCAAAGTGCAATGGAATGTATAGGGCTTCTTCAATTTTTAGTTGAAGAAAAAAACGCTTGTGTCTTTTAGTATTTTCAGGGTGATAAGCTGCAAAAATCTTTTGGGTAACCGGGCTCCCCCATTCATTTCCTAACATATGGACTATACATGAACTATACAGTGGGCACATGTGTAGGGCAATATAACAACTCTATTTCATTTTATTAATATTTCCTTGGGCTTGTGTAGTGTAATGTATTTGCTGCAACATATACGTCCATTCAACTTTAACTTCCCGCTGTATGCTAATTAGCCAAAGCTAGCGCAACTTCGCTTGGCGCAGTAACGCCAGAGTTCGGCGCACTGGACGCAACTTCGGATTTTAGTGAATTAGCGCTGTCCTGGCAAATCTACGCCTGCCGAAGTGTTACGATGTGAGTGAAGCCGCTGCTGCCGAATTTACTGATGTTAGTGAATTTGCCCCCTGGAACGGGGCAGTTGTACTATCCCTGGCCTAGATGGTACATGCTTAGGTGCCGCATTTTCCCGGGATGCTAAAATTATAATGTGGGTTGAAAGGCGTCTTCCTAGGCAAATACTGTAAATAGGTGAATTGTTTCAAGGTATTTTCCAGAACAGGTTTGCTATGGAGAGTGGAATTAATTAAGTGCACTAGGATTTATGTAGAAGTATCAAGTAGAAGGGAAAAAGGAAAGAAACTGCTGTAAGATGAATGGTGTTTCTCAAGGCAATACAGAAGTGTTTGGGTGAAATAGAGAAAGGAGGGACAGGTAGCATTAACCCTTCTGCTTGTTCTAAAGCAAGCTATTCGGAATTATTCCAAATGGCCACCAACACGCCCAATATAAAGGGATAGGTGTGCAAGCAAATACCCATAAAAGGGGGATGAACTTTGACATGAGTCTGGTTCTGATTCTTAAGTCAATGAAGCAGAAGGCTTCAGAAGCAGGTATGTTAATCAGATGGCTTCTGCTACATTGTTTCAAGACAACAATGCAGATAATATAAACTGTCAGCCATTACTGCTTTTAATTGTGATTACTTTTACAACTAACTTTAGAACTACCGTATTTTAATATTTAATGAATGTATACTGGAAATGTGCTTAGAATTACATATCTTTCTTTGTGCAAAAAAAAAAAAACTGTTTTGGGGGATGGGGATCCCTTTTAAAATTCGGCACTATTCAAAATATATATGTAAGCATAAAACTAGATTAAGCCTTGCTTGTACTGTCACAGCAGGTATGGAGAAGGATTCAGTGCATGTAGCAGTAAAGTCATCACTTGTCTTGTATTATTCACTGTCTGCTTTCCCATCACCCAGCACTGCAGGCCCAGCACAGACACATGCCACATTATATTGGAACACCCTGAACTTCCAGTTGCTCCAGAGAAGGAATTCTAAGCATTTGTGTGGCATTTAAAAAAGTCCACTCACTTAGGCATCACCCCCCATGTGAAATTATTCCCACACTATGTTCGACAGTATTAAACAATACTTTATATTGTAATCATAAGCACCAGTCACTTACACAGCAGCCCCAATTATATAGGGAACAATGCACCCCATATTGTAATAGAATACTGTTAGATGAACTTACAGAACAGAAGTATTACTCATATATTATACCCCTACAGTAAATTATAACAATATTATAAGCCTCATGTAAAGGTACAAGGATGCAGACTGACTACAGGCAACTCAGAGTATCACTCATGTATTATTAGGAATATGTACCCTCTTATGTAAATTATAAGGCTATTAGAAGTCACTGAGGGGTTTTGTGACCATATAAAGGCACAAGGCTGCAGGCTGAGTTATACAGGGAACTGTGAGTATCACTCCTTTATTATAAGGGATATTGTACCCCCCTACTGTATATTATAAGGATATTAGAAGTCACTGAGGGGTTATGTGACCATATAAAGGCACAAGGCTGCAGGCTGAGTTACACAGTGAACTCTGAGTATCACTCGTGTATTATTAGGGATAATGTACCCCTTCTGTAAATTATAACAATATTAGATGTCACTGGGGCTCATTTATAAACACTGGGCAAATTTTGCACTTGGGCAGCAATGTATAGCAACCAGGCTGAAGGTATGAGGATGCAAATTACGGAAAGATCCATTATCCGGAAAAGCCCAGGTCCTGAGCATTCTGAGCATACAGGTCTCATACCTGTATACAGTATGTCTTAATTACAGGGCTTATTATACAGTGCAACATATAATCATTATAGAGTCATAGTCAATATATCATAGTCAATAGATAATCATTATACAGATGTGTATCAGTGTATAGGCACCATGTAACTACTCATATCATTATACAGGACAATATGGTCAGTATATAGGGATCAGCGTCCTTAAACAGCACAACCAATAATGAGCCAAGTGCTACTTGATCATTATAGAGTATAAGCCTGCGAGAGAGAAATGTGCACATGGTTATGGGCTGAGTTTCATTAGAAAGAGCAACATGTTTATCATCAGAGTGATGTCCCTAGCCTGTGCCATAGACCCTGCTCTAAACATGTGTCAGGGAGATGGATGGATTTATTAAGTAAGGGAGGCTTGCTGTGACTGTCGTCTTCTGTAATATTCAGCTAAAGAGCCTCACGGAGCAGAGGGGATGTGGGAATCAGCCAAAAAGTCCTGCAACAGTTGAACCTTGCATACATCTTGCTGGGAGTGAGAACAAGGATGATGAGGTGATGCTGGGTACCACTGATGTGCTGCCGAGGTTAGACAGGGCAAATACGGTCGTTTATACTTTTTTATTTTCCCCATTTGTTTAGGGGGAAATCATTGCAACAGGCTTGAGTTTTTCTCCATGAATATGTGGAGAGTTTGGGAATGAAACCATAAAGAAAAATCTAAGGCACAAGCCTTCCTTATAGGGATCCGTCAGCTGTTCAAAGCAGGACTTTGTAGTTGATAAAACAGCAGTAAAGTGCTGATATTGATCAGTGTGACAAGGCTATAAGTCACGTGATTGATAGGAAGTCGGCTCTACTGCACCAGACTCAAATAGTAAATGCCGTCTTTCATTTAAGTTTGCCTTTTTTTAAATGAAGAGGACAAAATAATGATTTCATGTAAAGTGTAATATTTGCCATTAGAATCCTTCCCCCTTTATATTTTCTGAATATATCACCCCTTATCTGCCACTACTGCATGATCTATTAACATAAAAATAAACAAATGTGTTCAGAGCCATCAATCCAAATACCTGGAAACTGTGTATTGTATTACAGACTGATGCCCCTGTGTCCCAGACTGATCCCCCTGTGTCCCAGGCTGATGCCCGTGTCCCAGGCTGATCCCCCTGTGTCCCAGGCTGATGCCCCCCTGTGTCCCAGGCTGATGCCCGTGTTCCTGGCTGATGCCCCTGTGTTCCAGACTGATGCCCCTGGGTTAGACTGATGCCCCTGTGTTCCAGACTGATGCCCCTGTGTTACTGGCTGATGCCCCTGCTTTACCAACATATCCCCCTTTATTACTGGCTGATCCCTCTCTGTATAAGCGACTGATGCCTCAGTTTTATCATTCAGTTGCACAGGGAAGTTTGTCAGTAAAAAGAAACATTAGTCAGTAACAAAGGGGTTAACCCTTGTATTACTAACTGATCTGTGTTACTGAGGTAAACAGGCCAAACACAATTTGTTTGGTGACTTTGACAAATGAGGGGGATCTTTGCCCAACGTGGCCAAACATTAAACCATAACAGACTGATGTGATCATCTGGCCCACAGGCTAACAGTTAGATCAGATCTGTTGAGAGGACTCTATTAGTACATACCTCCCAACATTTTGGGAGGTATGTATGGTATTAAAGATAAAGAGGGACAAAAAAGTTGCTGCGTGGTGAATTTTTTGACCACGCCCATTTTTGTGGCCACCCCCCCCCTAATTACCATGTTCATTTTACAAAATTAGCCAGGTTATGAAAGTTTGAACATATTTCTGTGTTTTTTTCCAGTTCAGTGCAGAGAAAAATGGGCCTTTCCAGTTCAAACAAGGGACTGCGGGTTGAGCTGTCAAAAGAGGGACTGTCCCTCTAAAAACTGGACAGTTGGGAGGTATGTCAGTATAGTACTCACCCAACTGGATTTTCAAACTTTACGATAAATATCTGGCCAGAAATCAGGCAGGCTGATTGGCAGGTACCATACTCTGTCTGGAAGGAACAAGTAAGGGTGAAGACACAGCTTCTTCTTGTGGCTACAAAATGCTTACAAAGGCCCGGGCCTAGGGCGGCAGGATTACCTTTCAACCACATCTGTACCGGGGATGTGAAGGAGATTTGAATCTTCATACCATAAGTCTACTATAAAATCAGGTAAACATTTAATAAACCCAATAGGCGGATTCTGCTTCCAATAAGGATTAACTATATCTTAATTGGGATCAAGTACAAGGTACTGTTTTATGATTACATAGAAAAGGGGAATCCTTTTTAAAAATTTGGATTATTTGATTATAATGGAGTCTATGGGAGATGTTCATTCCATAATTTGGAACTTCCTATATACCGGTTTTCTGGATAAAGGATCCCATACCAGTATATAAAAATCTGACATGGACATGGTGGGGGTCAAATTGACAAGGAGCGATTAGATATATGGGAAACATTCATTTTGCAGCCCTCTTGCTGTTATAGAATCACAACACTCCATCAGCCATTTGTATACCGGGAGTCCAAATTCAACAAAAGCTAGAGGGCTGCAGGTTGGAAATCCCTACATTTTACTAAAATATTATTATTGTTTATCTGTGTTTTCCACCTTCCTCCACTTAGGCCCCCTCTAATGCTGGTGGGGGGTAACATGTTCTGCCCTAAAGCCAGTCATTCTCTATGCTAACATTAAAATAACCTCACATGTGATGCATCTGGAGAGCCCAAGGGGCAGCTGATCGGAATTAAAGCAGAATGATGGACATGATGTAACATTGCGCTGCAAAGAAACCGCCATTATTCACGGGTAAAAACCTTTCCATTTTTTTGCAACAACGCTTTTATTTCAGTGTATCAGAGGGAAGACATGAAGTACAAATTGGAGTCCATTACTAGAATTAGATTTGGGCATTGAGTATTTGTGTTGTCGATATCCGTCATCTGCCGCCAGCTGTCTAAGTCCCCCTCCTAACTTGTTCATTTGCAGTTGTTAATGTACTGCTTACTCACCAGTCCCACTAGGACTTGCACACTCCCCCCCATCACACTTCAGACTGGCTGCCTTTAATAGGCAGCGTAAATAGAAGTTAGTGTACCGTTCCCTAACATCTCTATCTATTGTCCGGAGATTAAATACATGCCACAAATGGTTCACGCTTCATCTGTCTGCAAACCTTGTTTCATTGCTCCCGACTCAGGATAGAGGGGAATATGAAATTAATTTGCTGGTTGCGTAGAAGCCGAAGAGTTAGAGAAGGAAGGGGGCTGCTCAGGGATGGAAGGAAACAGTAACATGGGGACTGGGGGGTAACATAAGGCCAATGCACCTCTGAATAGTTGCACTCAACATCATTGCGTCCATCCTGCCTCTACTCATATAAAGTGCAGCTACCGAAGCTGGGAATCCTGGAGCCACCTCCACCCTGAGCATGGTGATAGTTACAGGGTGGGTTCTATGGAGAAAAAGGAGGAGTTTAGGCCAAGGATCCCCCTATCCCCCCAGGATGTAACCCTACCATTCAATTAAAACACATGTATTTTGGCAAAAATCTGTGGAGGTCACAGGCTTTAATTAACAGTTTAAGCATCAAGAACTAGGTACACCCTGACCCCAGCTGCGGCTCTTATTCTCCAAACATGGGCTCACTGACATAAAAATTGTATTCTCAAAAAACGTGGGCTCACTGCCCAGAGATACAAAAAACACAAGTAAGGCTGAACTCTTTTACTGTACATCCCCTCAAAAAACCCTTCCAAACCAGCACTCCTCCCCTTGCCCGCCCTTATTTTTCCTTCCACTGTTAGCCCCTCCATTGTTCTTACCTGGGGGCTGGGGAGTGAGAGGCTAGGCTACACCTGGGGGGAAGGGGGGCCCTGCCTAACCCCATGTCAGCCCTAAACGAGCTTCATTCCTCCATAGGAGGGTTATATGGAGCAATAGGAGGGGTTATAGGGAGGGTTATATGGAGCAATAGGAGGAGTTATAGGGAGGGTTATATGGAGCAATAGGAGGAGTTATAGGGAGGGTTATATGGAGCAATAGGAGGAGTTATAGGGAGGGTTATATGGAGCAATAGGAGGAGTTATAGAGAGGGTTAAGTGGAGCAATAGGAGTAGTGATAAGGAGGGTTATATGGAGCAATAGGAGGGGTTATAGGGAGGGTTATATGGAGCAATAGGAGGAGTTATAGGGAGGATTATATGGAGCAATAGGAGAAGTTATAGGGACGGTTATATGGAACAATAGGAGGAGTTATAGGGAGGGTTATATGGAGCAATAGGAGGAGCTATAGGGACGGTTATATGGAGCAACAGGAGGAGTTATAGGGAGGGTTATATGGAACAATAGGAGGAGTTATAGGGAGGGTCATATGGAGCAACAGACATCATCAGACAAAATGATATGACTAAAGCAGCGGATCTACACTTGTAAGGTAAGTTTAAGGGTGGTGGAAGATTAGTCGCCTGCCCAGTGCGGTATTTTGAAGGGCTCTCCTGGTCAAAACTGCCTGCTCGGTTTTCCCAAAATAGGTATACCGGGCAGGATTCCTCCCTATATATATATATATATCAATATATATTTATACTGTATATATATATATATATATATATATATATATATATATATATATATATAGACACACACACACACATATATATATATATATACACACTGTATATATATATATATATATATATATATATATATATATATATATATATATATATATATATATATATAGATAGATAGATAGAGAGATATGCCACCTGCAAGAAACATTCCTGATAATTAGGAGCTATATCTCCCCATAATCCTTCATTTTACTGTAGCAGGTACAACGCAGCATCCTATAACACACATACAGCATCCTCCCAGATGGCGATACTTAATAAGCATATGTCCAGTGTTTAATGAGTGGTTTGCAGTAATTCCCATACACCAGAGACCTCACGAGTCCCCGGCTCATCGATCACATACATTCTGATTCAGTGTTTTGAAACAAAGAGCCGTGTTGCCTAAGCAAAGCTATTTCAGGAGAAACACAGAGACGGTGTGTGGGCCCTAGGCACGTGTCTCCTCTGCCTACCCCCAGTTCGGGCCCTGGTTATGAGTACCAAGAAGCAGTGGAGTAACTAAATGTTACTGGGCCCCACAGCAAATTAATTTTAGGGCCCCCATCATATACAGAGGTGGTAGTTTTACCAATATTGAAATTGCTCATTAATTAAGACCTCATGAGGCACCCTATACTTCCCTGGGCCCCCCTGCAGCCGCAGGGTCTGCTTCCTCTGTAGTTACACCCCTGCCAAGGAGGGTTGGTAGTAAGAATTTCCTGGACCAGTCAATGGCCCTATACTTGTAGCAAACCAAATCTGAACACTTTGGTCAGGTCATCGTAAAGGCAGTAATAGTGGTACCTGCTCACTATAACAATAAGACTTTCATTCACCATCTATATAATTCTGTTTGGGGTTTTTTTCCCTTCCATCGCATAACACAATGTAGCTGGCCAAATTGCAGGTGCCCTAATTCATTCTGGAAATCCGTGTCCTGTACTGTGCAGCATTCCTACTAATGCACAAATACCAGTCTCTCCCCAGCACTTCCACAGCACTAATATTTCATGCAGAAATGGAACTCCTGACAGCTCACCGCTGTTCTCAATGAGGCTGAGCGAGGCTGGATTGCCAAATACCCAGCATGGTTCCTGCGTCGGAGCCACTGAACGTGTGATGTATATGCTTCTGCAATCTTTAATAACGCACCCAGTGGATGCCTTACAATCTGGCGCTTTATTTACATATCAGCAAAGCAGGGAGACCGGCAACTCTGCGTAGTTTGCAAAAAAGAAAAACTTCCTACTAAACAGGTTTTTAAGTAATTTGTTACCCTAGAATAGGGAAAATATATTTAAATATAACTGTATTGATTGTGAAAAATATATAGTGAAAAAAGTACCCCCTCTTGTAAAATATAAGGATATTATAAGTTACCGAGGAGTTTCATGACCATATAAAAGCAGGAGGCCGAAGGCTGAGTTTTTATACAGGTCATGGAACTCCGAGGTAACTTCTAATATCCTCATATTTTGCAACTGGGGGTACTTTATTTATTATAATACACAAGTTTCAGTGAGTCGTGTGACAGAAATGACATCAGAACTCACCGTTTATAACTGATGACAACAGAACTCACCGTTTATAAGGATATCATTTACAAGATATTCATGGCTTTTGTGTATTATAACTGAATAAATCACAGCAATGTCCTTTGGTATCTTGCTTCATTATGAGGAAAAGTTGCATGAAGACTTGAAATCACTTCAGGAATGGAAAAAGATTTGGATATTTTAACTATGTATATATATATATATATATATATAAAGCTACAAACAAATCTGTGAATTTAGAGGCAGAGGGAACATGGATTTTGAAGAGGATATACAGCTCTGCTGTAAAGATGACCAGGCTGACCCTTTCTTTGCCTTGCAGCACTCATTGGGATACTGTCAATATGCAGAGTGCCCCCATTGTTTATGCCAATTATATTGCTGGAACACTCAGAGACCACTTAATGCTAAAAGCAACACATCTGGAGAGCATACATTCCCCACAAGTTTATCCTACTAAAATTGACGTGCTCTGAGCCAATGGGGTATATTTATCAGAGTGAAGTTAGAGATCACCACAGTCCTCTAGACTGAAATTCCACCACTCTCCATTCATTTATGTGGGATTTTTAAAAGAGTATTTATCAATGGGTGAAAGTGAAAGTTCCTTTGATAATACGGTACCCCATTATGTTTTGCGGCTAGTAACTATGTGGCAGAAGATCTGTAGGGCAACCTCCCAACTGTCCCGTTCTTAGAGGGACAGTCCCTTTTTTGACAGCTCAACCCGCAGTCCCTCTTTTGTACTGAAACGTCCTGTTTTTCTCTGCACTGAACAGCCAGAAAAAGAAACAAAGTTTCTAACTTAATTGCCTTTTGGCAGAGAGCCCAGAACAGCAGCAGATACTTTTGTAACAATTTCGAGATAAGCAGATAAGTAATTGTAAGAATATAAGATAACAGGTCCCTTGGGAAAAGTTAGACTCACAGCTTAAAGGGCAATTCATCTTCATTAGCAAAACTGTAATAACTGAAAAAAACTTTCATAACCTGCCAAATGGACATGGTAATTAGGGGGGTGGCCACAAAAAATGGACGTGGTCAAAAAATTCAACACGCACCACACGGCAACTTTTTTGTCCCTCTTTATCTTTCCAAAATGTTAGGAGGTATGCTGTAGGGCTTTTTATTCAAGTTCTACGTTAGCACTATTTTTAAATTTCCACCATAAGAAACAGTATTTTGCATGTGTAGGACTGGCCCTACTGGGACATCAGGAGAAAACTCCCAGCCCGGTTGGGCCCTATGGCCCAGGTGCATGTTGGGTGGAGCAAGACAGTAGTGGAACACAAGGGGGGCAGATTGAGTCAGGCAGTAATTAGCCATGGCAGCAGCACTACTCGGCAGCAGTGAAGGAGGGGGGGGGCTTTTCTCAGGGGTTCTGTGGGCCCCAGCTAAACCAGTCCAAAATGTATTTGCTATAGCAAAAAGTTGTGTTTACAGTTACACTAGACATACAGAGTAAGGGTGGTGGCACACAGGGAGATTAGTCGTCAATCTTCTCTACTGCAGGCAACTAATCTTTCCAAATGCCTTCCCACCGGCAAGAATGCGAATCACTGAATTTTCTGAAGGAGTTATAGGAAGGATTCTATGGAGCAATAGGAGATATCACCAGGCATTTAGGGAGATTAGTTGCCCGCAGTAGAGAAGATTTGTCTCTGGGCGACTAACCTCCACGTGTGCCACCACCCTAAGCTGTGATACTGGCAAACAAGTTGATCTTTGCCCAATTTGACCTTCAATGTGCTGTGCCAAATTGGGATTATCATACTGTGGCCTATTAAGGTTAAGGCGCATGGGATACGACAGCTTTAAGGTGCCAGTGCGGCCCTCGTCCAAAGCCATTTTCATGCCTGGTCAATAGAGCTCTTGAAAATGTTCACCCAGGTCTCTTTCAGGCAGGCCACTTGCAACGGGCCAATAACTGCAGCAAACTTTGTCTGGAGGAGCTAAGTTACCAACCTTTATACACCCGTGTGCCCCCGTTATTGCCTATACATGACCCCAAGCAAATGAAATGCAACCTCTTCAACAGAGCAAGGTGGTTTGCATTATTATATTGTGTTCATTTCTATTAAATGGAAATCCCGTTCCTGCAGATGACATATGTGGTACACCGCTGGCAACCCCCAAAGATTTGGTAGGGAAAGGGTTAAGATAAAACCTGTGCTATTGTGGGAAATAACATATCCCCTACTGTAAATGACTGATAGTAAAAGCCAGTAAGGAACCATATGATCATGCAATACTACAAAACTGCAAGGTGACTACTAATATCCTTATAATTTTCAAGTAGTGCATACATTTATTATTATAAAATAAAACAAATATGAATTCTTACACAACTGATATCAAAGTACTAGTTTATGGCTGAGGGCATTGCTAAGCACCATGTAGAATAGAATAGATAGAATATACTCTATCTATATAGATGATAGATAAATTGTCCCAAAAGTGCCCGCACAAGGCTTTGTTGTCAGAGCTACAGTCATATAGCAGCCCTTTACCCACTCCTATTACACATTGCCTTAAGGGGCCCAGTTGTTAGTCTAATGTCACAAAGTAGATTTTCTAATTAGCATGACAAAAGCTCACAATTTAATGCAGCCTGGGGTGTGAATGAATGAGCCTTTTAGTAGAACTCCCCTATGTTCTACTATCGTAGCAAAGATAATGACTGTACCCTTCTCTTCTGTCTTCCATTCAGCTACCTACTTTCTCACCTCCATCTGATACACAAACATCAGAGGCTCCTACTTCTTCCCCTAATATACCACTTGCTACCGGTCAGCACATTTATATGATACAAAGGCACCCAATAAGGTCAATGCCAGATCGGCAATCCGTCCCTACACTGGCATCAGCTTTTCCCTGTTTCTGCACCCATATCCATTGTCAGCCCCTTGCCCATCTGTAATAACTGCTACTAAATCCCCCTTTCAAATGGTCCTTTCCCTCATACCTTTCTACTACCTACAGGTCATGCCTTAGGTAACTCATAAATTGGATTTTCAGTGGCTTTGGGGAAAGTTGTTTGGGACTCCTGCAACTCAACTCAACTGAGAAATGGTGTTGGGGATTGTCAACAAGATTATATCAAACCTTGAATATAAAAAATTAAGGAAAACTGAAAAGAGATTAAGTGCTTATAAAGCCCAAATAAAATGATTTCACAGACGAAAATGCACAATACAAAGTGCTAATCACTACTTGTAGTTGTATATCAGTTCTCTGGGGTCATGGCAGACAGGGCATATTGAACCACTATGAGAGTTGGACAAAATGTTCAAATTTGCCCCCCATTTAGTGTGAATGGGAAACATCTGCTAGCACCCAGTGCTGCTTATCATCTACCAGACAACAAGGGGCTCTTGCAGGTGATTCCCACATTGTCTTCATACCATGGAGCTACAACACACTCCAAGGGATGACACTTTCCCATGGGGCACAAGTGGTTGTTAGATGAGCACTAAAGTGTACATAATTGTGCCCCAGGGAACTATAAATGGCCCCTAATGTGATGCCTCTGAACTGTGGCCCATGAGGTGTGTTCCAGACAAAATGCCCGGATAGTGTGATGCCACCCTTGGACTTGCATGTCTTTATGTGCAGGAAGTGGGAAAGAATACAAGCCAGACCAAGACAAGTTGGGAGGCCTTGCATTTTCTATCTATTGAACTAATCTCAATTGTGGCTAGATCAGCTCTAATCTCTCTGCATTTAGGTTCTAGGGAATTTGTAGGTCATTTGCTCTTTTTAAAAAAAAGAAAAAACTGGTTTCCGCAACGAGATAAGACTTTAAACTTCTCAGTAAGCAGATGCTATTTTCTGAGCTACTGCCGAAACACGTTCACATTAATCTCATCCCTTTCTCAGTATTGCCTCTGAAAGAACACCATAGATGAACATGGTAACAAAGCAGTAAGTACTGTTGTGTTTCGCTTTTCATTGCAGTCAACAGAAACTAAACATGGGCGTGATCACAGCCACTTTTCAACACAATTGTTGTATTTGAATTGATAGCCCCTACAAAGATACCATAGAGAATTAGTGCCTGATGCCACTAAAATGTCCTGCTATGATATCGAGACAATCTTCAAAGGTTTGACTGCCAACAAAAAAAGGCTATCTCCTGGTGGGCTAAGTCTTCACTGACATTCTAATCTACCCAGGAACTTGACCAAAAGTCAAAGTTCTGCAGCATTATTGCTCGCCTATATTACCTTCCAAACGAGGCAACATCACTCTTTATTCCTATTCCCAACCAACTCTCTATCTCAATTCCTTCTACATAAGATGTCCGAACTAGTCACATCACTCTTTATTCCCTGCCAACTGTTTTGTTGTGTCAGTTCCTTCAACGGATGCTTTCCCAACTAGTCACATCATTATTTACCTCAATTCCAAACCAACTGTTTCTTTCGGTTTCTTCTACTGAGGCCTTTCAATCTAGTAACTTCACTCTTTATCCCTTTACCTTACCAGCGGTCTGTCTTAGTTCTTTCTACTAAGGCCTACCTAACTAGTCATATCACTTTGTATTCCTATTCCAAACCAACTGTTTAGTTCAATTCCCCCTATCACTATTTCTTACCAATGTCTCCCTAAGTTCTTTCTACAGAGGCCTTTCCGACAAATTGCATAATTTTTTATCCCGATTTCTTACCAACTGTCTATCTCAATCCTTTGACGGAGGCCTTCCCAACTAGTCACATAATTCTTTATCCCTACCAACCTCCAATATTTTACATCTAAATCCCATTCTTCTTGCTCTTCTGCATTATTCTACCACAAATTTTTTCTTCCTATTGTTCCTGATATCCCTCTCTTCCACGCTCTTGTTTTCTTTTCTTTTAATTCTCTCTTGCACTCTGTCTACCTCTGACTGTCTCTCTCCTCCCTTGGGAGCTGTGAAATTAAAAAAAAGAGGATTTCGTCAGCGAGCAGCGTTTTCTCGTGTAGCCTATTAATTCACCCTAATGTTTTTCGATTCATGTATTTTATGTTTTATTTTTTGATTGCTTTTGTTTTTAATTGTGCCCGGCTAAGGAGAAATCTTTCACAATGAGCCCTCAGGCAAATGGAGAAGAAGAATTAAAAAAGGCCACAGACCCCTAAAAATCAGTAACCCTTTAGGTGACTAAGGATCTGGGAATGGCTTGCACTGGAACTTTAAGCACCACATATGCCACCATAAATTATGCTGGTGTTGAGATATATATATATATATATATATATCTCAAAAACGATATATATATCTCAAAAACGATAAGGACCGCTTCAACTCACCACCACTTAGCTGCTCCTCTGTAGTGCCGGGTGCTCAGTCCGCAGTGTCCCCACTGCCAACAGTATTATACGAACAGGAGGACGGCACTCCGGTAAAAAACAGGGTTTTATTGTAGAGTACTGCAAGGGTACATAGGCCTAATGTTTAGGCCTATGTACCCTTGCAGTACTCTACAATAAAAACCTGTTTTTTACCGGAGTGCCGTCCTCCTGTTCGTATAATTTATATTATATATATATATATATATACATACATACACATAGAAGCCTTTCAGTGCAACAGACACTTTTTAGCAATTTTTATCTGCCCTTTTTCTATAGTTCATAGGTCTTTATATGATCTTAATCCATCTCTGCGCTAAATATTTCCGCCTACTACACTAAATTGCCTCCATTGAGCCTTTTTGCCCCTCTCTCATTCTGGGGCTAAGGACAAATGCCTTTTCTGCTTTACCTTAAACTAAACCACTTTGATTTATTAGGAAGTAGAAAATACAGAAAAGTGACAATTGTTGCTGATTGAGAGAAGTAGGAGACATGACTACAGAATAGAAGAGCATTTTGGAGACTAGTGGGATACATCTCTCTTGCTGAGAATGGGTCTGGTTAAAGTTTATCCCTCCACAGGATGCAGTGGCAGCAGGGAACAAGGAATGGGACAAAGACATGGAGATAAGTAAATGTTTGACATACCCCCATGCAAATGAAATACAGATATTACACACAGTGCTCTGTTTGGACTCACTTCCTCAAGTTTGTCATATTAGAGTCCAAGACCATTAACAGGGAAATATATATTTTTTTAAATGGGTATATTTACTTACCTCTGTGTGGGGAAGGAAACCCCAGATTAAACCGGCACAGAGAATGGAAATATACAAAGTCCATGAAGGTATTGCCGAAGTTGGAATGGAACTCAGATCCCAAGCACAACAAGGCAGAAGTGCTGCCCACCCTGGTCTGGGATTCAAAATAGGACCTGGTATTTCAAGTACACAGAGGCCCAAACAGACCCCCACTAAATAGGGACTGTCTATGGCATCTTACAGCAGTCCCTCTGGCATGTGACAGAAAACTTGTCAATTCGGGCCTGTGCCCACCAACGCCATGCGGTTTGTCACAATTCTGTTCTATGGGGTGTTAGAGCTGAGTGGTAGCACAACATCCCTGTGAACCATAAATCCCTAATGCAAATTGCATGCAGGGTTTAATGATTCTGACAAAAGTCAGACCTAAACAAACACTTTTGAAAGGCTGCTCACAAAAGCTAGGGCTTCAGACATGGCTGCCATTTTTTCACACTACCTAATTGGAAGGCATTATATATACTTCTCCACTGTCAAGCAACTGCTACAATCGCTTGAACTTGGATTCCAGTCAGTGTCGGACTGGCCCGGCAGGACACCGGAAAAAAAAACAACGATGGGCCCCGCCCTCTCCAGATAGGATTAAAAAAAAAGGTTTTGTAGGTGCCGTGCAGCACCATCTGCGCACGGCACCAATTGTTTTAGGAGTGGCGCCTTCATCCATGCGCGCTCGGCACGTCATAGTAGGGGGTCGGAGGGGGCCCTGGACATTATTCCCGGTGGGTCCTGGGCCCCCCCAGTCCGACCCAGATTCCAGTGCATGATTTGCAATATAATATATGGTTTTGCTTGTGCCTGCATCTTTTGCCATTATCCTGCCATTCATCACAGAATGTTTAGCATTGGCTGATATATAAATAAGCGCCTGTGGAAGAAGTGAAGGATAGGTATGTGCTGCTGAATGTGACAGCTCTGCTTTTACTATGCCAGAAATAAAATAAGTTCCCAGCAATCTTGGGCGAGGCACTTTATACCATGGGCCCATGAGTGTTGCTCCCTAGAGAGTATCTAGAGTGGCTGGCAAATGATCTCCCAGGCTGAGAGCACAGGTAAATGCCATGACCTCCCAAAGAGCTTAAAGGGGTTGTTCACCTTCCAAACACTTTGTTTCAGTTCAATTGTTTTCAAAATGTTCCCCAGAAACAAAGACATTTTTAATTAATTCCCATCTTTTATTTTTTACCGTTTTTCCAAAATCTGGTGTTTGAGTCTGGCAGCTCTGTAATTCAGGTGCAGATTCTGTTTTGCAACATTCAGTTGATCCATTTCTCAGCAGCATCTCTGGAGTATTAGCAACTATTGTATCAATTCTAACAGCTGCCTGTAATGAAACCCAGAGATTCTGCTCAGCAGGGACAAAGATAAGAAATGTAGTAACTTATTGTATCCATTTAGAACAGTTTACAGGGTCGGCGACCCCCTTCCCAGAGCTGCTTTAGAAGGTGAAAAATGAGACTTTACACTTCAATATTAGAAAAACGGTTATTTCTGGTGAACTGGATCTGGAAACAACTAGTAGTTTGAAGACGAACAACCCCTTTATAACTTTAGCTACTACAGTGGAAATTTAGGCTTATATCACATGGGACATATTCTCTGTTGGCAGTTTCCAGCAGTGTAGCAGCAGAGCAGTTCTCAAAATGACCTACCTCCACAGTGACGTAACTAGAGGGGGGCGGGCCCTGGCGCGGGACGCACTGCCGGGGCCCCTGCCCCCCTCCGTACACCCGGAACCGCCGGGAATCATGGTGCGTGAGCTGCCAGGGGGGCCCTGAGGGGGTGCGGGCCCTGGCCCAATCGCACCCCCTGTTCCCCTGGTAGTTACGCCACTGTACCTCCAAGAAACATACAAAAAAGAAAAGGAGGCAGTCAGGCAATAGAATCACATAACTTTCACCTGGCAGACTCTAATGTACTAACAATTAGACTGGACACTTCCACTGAGGTTCATGGGAGTTGTAGTTTAACAGGTGGGATACTCTCTTAGAAGAATTGCCTCTAAGTGATAAGTAAAGCAATGTGCATTTTTCATAGAACAGACATCCTTTGAGCGATACACATTAATGCACATTAGCATAAAGAGGGCTATATAGATATAACAAGAGCAGAGTAAATGATGGTATCTATTCCCACACTTACCGGAAGGGTTAATCATTGCCTCCCCCCACCCCACGCACGCCCCTCAGATAAATGGCCATCGTTAAAGCTCGTGTGTATTTGATATCTGCACTGAGTGCATAACCTTCACTCCAACATCCCCTGGGCCTAATGCATCAAGCTGCATAAGCCGCCTCTCTAATTCAGAGTTATTGAGGCACTTGGGTTCACTAGGGAGATGAGGCCCGGTGGGTTTGTATTTCTCCACATATCTGAGGCCAAGAAATTTAGATATTTCGCTGGTCTTTCAGCAATAGAAAACAGTCCTTTATGAAACTGCTGCTCTCATGTACCGGATATCTGTATATAAGAAGCAGTGGGAATTTGGAAGAACACAAGTGTACAAGGCACACAATTAAATGAGCAGGGCAAAATAATTTAAGAGGCATATGTGGTGAAAGATAGATATGGCTGATGGCTGGACACACAGCTATTAGCCATATTCAGGCTGCTCTAGTCGGATTTCTCAGCCACTCCTGATCCAGTCTACAGCCGGTTGGTCCATTTTGAGGATGCGAATATGCATCAAATCCCTTCAGGTGAAGAACACATGCATGGCCTATGCATGCAACCAACATAGGCCTTACAATGGGTTCTTATTGTTGGTCTGTTCCTGAGTTTTGTCCAAACCCTGGTTGACCAAACTGGGCATAAGATGTGCTCATTTGTCAATATCATGAAACAGTTAGAAATAGGGGTCTGTGGCCAGATTCAGAATGGACAAGCATGTTTAATGCACCATGAGAGATTTGTATCTTTACTTTTGGTCCATGTAATAACTCTTTTACTGGAAACTAGGCAATTTCTCTTTCTGAGGCTCTATATAATCCTCCAATAAACTCCTCCTATTGCTCCATATAACCCTCTGTATAACTGCTCATATTGCTCTATATAACCTTTCCTATAACTTCTCCTATTGCTCCATATAACCCTCCCTACAACTCATCTTATTGCTCCATATAACCCTCCCTATAACGCCTCCGATTGCTCCATATAACCCTCCCTATAACTCCTCTTATTGCTCCATATAATCCTCCCTATAGCTCCTCCTATTGCTCCATATAACCTTCCCTATAACTCCTCCTATTGCTCCATATAACCCTCCCTATAATTCTGCCTATTGCTCCATCCTACCCTTCATCCCTATTATTGCTCTAATCATTGGCTTTATAGAAATTCTCTATATATTCAATTGTTGTTTATATAGAGTCCTACTAATTGCTCCATATTAATTAGTTCTCATGATTAGTAAAACAGCCCATAGAACCCCTTGTAGTGTAACACCATCATTTCATGATAACAGACCACTCCATCTTGTTCATTCAGACTCAGTCCACCTCCCTTTCATCCACCCGCTCTCTCGTTCCTCTGTCCATTCTTTCTTCTGCCACTATAGCTGTCACCAAAAAACAGATGGGGGCAAGATGTTTTGGTTTGAGACGGGGGAGCCCTGTTAATGTCTGACACAGGGGCTGCTAGAAGTATAACCAGCTGGTTATTGATGGTCTGCCGGAACTCAGCAATGGGACAGATTGGTCCTGTGTGTAGTACAAGAAAAATCAGGGGACATTATCTTGTCCTCCCACTCAAACACCCACTGAGCTGTCATTAGTTCCTATCTTAGCCATACTGGACAGGAATGAATGGGATCTTTATTGGAAACCCCCCCAAGCATTTCTTCAGAGAAACATATCAACAGTTCCGAGCATGAAATGATGAGTCTATACACTGATAATTCAGTATCAGGTTTCTTTAAAGTTAATGGGACCCCCTCCCCTGTTCTATTACTCTTTGTTTGTCCTTTATTAATATGCACAGGAATAAGAGCAGAAGTTGACATATGGCTGCAATCTGATGCGTCTTCAGCAAGAGCGCCCCTTGTGGGAGGTTTAAGCAAACAAATAGGATATATCAGTTAGCAATAATGACACCAATAATCCATAAATAATAGTGGATCTCAGTTAGAAAGGATATGTGTCACTATGCTGTAAGTTATGTCTATTAAAGTGAAGCTGTCCATAAATTGAATATCTGCTTCTTTAACATGGTAGCTAAATAAGCAGATATTCGCACACTATGACCAGCAAAATGATCGGACCGATGAGGCTTAAAATAATTCTGTAATGATTTTTATGGTGTCGTTTTTATTTCTAAATTACACTGTAAATAATTCATTCTATCATTTTAACTCTGATTCTTACCCAACAAGTATATATTTTTTTATAGTTTAATATTGGTGTGTAGGCTGCCATCTCAGGTAATTTTGCCTGGTCATGTGCTTTCAGAAAGAGCCAATGCTACACTACAGGCTGTTGTTTCACCTACTCAATGTAAATGAAGGAGTTGTAGTGGGACATGGATTTTTACTATTGAGTGCTGTTCTTATATCTACCAGGGTGCGGTTATCTGGTTACCTTCCCATTGTTCTGCTAATGGGGAGGGAAGGGAGGGGGTGACATCACTCCAACTTGCAGTGCATCAGTAAATAGTGACTGACGTGTCAGTCACATGATTGGTGGCACCTGGGAAACTGAAAATATGTCTAGCCCCATGTCAGATTTCAAAATTAAATATAAAGAAATCCATTTGCTCTTTTGAAAAACGGATTTTAATGCAGAAGTTCCCATGACAGTATCCCTTTATGTCTAATGTCCTAATCACGTGCACATCTGTCACAAGAGGGCCCCCATAAATATCCCAATGCCGTACTCACTAGAAGAATTTGTCAGCCCTCCCTATCAGTAGCTGACAAAAGCCATACACATATCTGTAAGATAACAACTGGGCAGATTAGCACATTGATGTAGTTCTCATCCAACTTGTCTGCATAGGTCCAATGGATCATCTGATCACTGGCTCTAGAGCAAATCTGCCCTATTTGGCCTATGTGGGTGATAAATGCACAGATTGCACACTCTGGCTACAGGCAAGGTGGAGGGTGCTGGGGTCCTTAGTGCCCCCCCCCCCCCGTAGGGTTTGCTGATATGTAGTTAAGCCATTTATCTGTGTAGTCGGAAGCAAATATAGACCTGTGTTTGGCCAATTTCAGAAGCTCGGAATATTCAGAAGCTCAGAATAGACAAAACAAGAGGTGAACTTTAAAATTAGAGATAGGAAAAGGTAAGCGAAGAAAGCATTTCTTAATTGGAAGTGTGATCAACACATACACCAGCCTTCAGCAGGTATTATGGTGTCCAACAAAGAAAGAGAATATACAACAAAGAAAAGCAATTTCAAAGCCTTAAAAAACTGCATAACGAATATACTGCCCTGTTGGGCAAAATGCTCCGGACCTGGGTTTCCGTATAATGGATCTTTCTGTAACTCACTCCTTAAGTCTACTAGAAAACCATGTAAATATTAAATAAATCCAGTAGGCCGGTTTTGCTTCCAAAAAGGATTAGTTATATCTTAGTTTGGATCAAGTACAAGCTACTGTTTTATTATTACAGAGAAAAAGGAAATGTTTTTAGAATTTTGGATTATTTGATTAAAATGGAGTCTATGGGAGACGGTCTTTCCGTAATTCGGGGCTTTCTATAGAAAGAATTTTCGGCTAACGTATCCCATACCTGTATAAATATTAGCAGGTTGATACTTAAGACACTACTAACTTTTTTTCCAATAATGCAAGCTAACACAAAGGCGCACAAAGGGGCCCTGTATTTATTACTGCCACAGGCACAGAGCCCCCCAACACAATCACGTTTCCATTGCCACAGGGGTTAGACAAACAGGCTTTCTCTAATCACCACTAAACAATAGGAGCTTTTCCCTTTTGAAGAGTAAGCCAAGCACAGATTGGAGTGCAGCTCACTCTTGGTAAAGAGAAGCAAATTGCACCAAGAAGGCACTACATAAGCCTTTGAGAACAATGGGGCCTAGAGCTATGACTACATCTGAAGCACCCACTTTCTCCATATGATGACAATCTAGTAGTCTGACCCATGAGTCTCTGTTACTGTTTGGCTGCTTGTAATTCCAGAAAATGTGCTAACTTTGTCTGTAACGTAACGAGCAATAAAACCTGATGATCATAAATGTCTGTGGTACCGTAAATTCATATGTAGGCAGGTGAAATGGCACCAGGGACATGACTTGCATGGTGATGTTATACCCCATATATAGTACACACACAGATGATATTGTTTTAACCTTAAAAAAAATTGCAAGAAACTGCCTAAAGAAATACTAGAAATTAATGATCAGATGAAAGTGAGCGTAGGACTGGCCAGACCAGGGATGACTTAGTAGGCCAGCATGAAAAATTTGCAATATATGGACAAACAATCCCGGTTTTGTTTAAAAGGAAAGGCATTTTTCAGTAGCTTAATGCACAAAATGTTTTAATGTCCTATATATTGATATGAGGATCTCGTCTTTATCTGTGTACTTATATACAGATGTAGGTATACAAAGGGACTGGGAGAATATCCTGTGTATCAACAATACCTACTGCCTGTAACGTATAGAATCCAAAACCCAGAATGAACTCCTAGGCCCCAGTCTCAACCCACTCCTCTGCCTATAGCAGCCGCCTTTGGCTTTGGGTGGAGCCCTCGGCTACTCAGATGCCACCAGGTCTTATTGTGGGAGAACCAGGGAGAGAGTTGTGCGCGAGCACGGGAACTGAACATGTATGGAAGGGACGGGGCAGCAGTCAGCGAAGTCTAGCAACAGGCTGGGTTAAACCAAGTGGGCAATGCGGTATTAAAATGGGTAACAGGAGCAAAGTCGGGGTAACAGGCCAAGGTCATACACAGTACAAAATCACAGCACCAATTTGGAATTAGAAGAATAGTCAATACAGGCCGGGGTCAGTTCAGGCAGCAGGATGGCAGAGTCAGGACAGGCAAGGGTCGAACACAGAATTTTACCACATGGAGTCAAACTAGAAAGCACCCAGGAACCATAAGAACCTTTACGTTTGCAATGCACAAAAGATGCCTGCACCTTTAAATATTTGAATTTCGCTCCAAGGAGCGATGACATCACGCGCACCAATGCTCAAACCTCGAAGAGCACAGGGGCAGTCTTACAGAACGTGTATCGGTGTGCAGGAGGACAGACATGGTGGGCGCCCCCACCACGGTTGCAATGGGCATCCTGTCACACCCCACTAGACCACCAGGTAATCTCCCTCTAGAGGGGGCCACTGGACCCCTAGGCATGTCTGAAATTGGGGAAAGTAACCAGAAAATGCAAGAATGCTTAAGGGTGATGGGAGACTGGGGTACAGATCCAGAAATCTGGTAACTCCTGACTTCTACACAAGTCGGTCCCATTGCATGCTGGGTAATGTAGTCTTACATTAAACTTGGCACTTGGCAAATTGATTTAAAAAAAAAAAACGAAATTACCCAACATGCAATGCGAGATGCAGGTTTGACACATTAAGGCAAGAATACAAACCAGCCAAAGGCCCCAAAAGTAGCCCAAATCCGTACCTTGGCTAGTTTGTACTTTCAAAACCCGCCTGGGCTATAAATAAGTAGCCCAATTTGGCTGGAAAAAGGCAACCCTGGCTGCACAGTTGTCTGTAGAACAGAAACAGAAGTAGGATAGCATAGTCATGTGCCTTGGGCACAATTTGGGGGATTAAAGAAAATAGCTCAGTAAATGTGCTTGTAAAAGGTGGGTAATGATTAAGTGTCATTTTAGGACCTTAGCTTTTTGTATAAATATGTCATCAGTGTTCCCAAATATCATTCTGAAATTCAAAAATGTACAATATCCCATTTTAGATCAGGTACCGCCCCTGTGCGTTCTGCAATTCCGATATCTCTAAATCCATCAGTGCCCCTCATTTCATCAGAACTCTGCTATGAGGAATATTGATTCAATCTTTGCCCTCAGCGATTTTCGTCTGGAAACGCTACTCCTTGACATGGCACAAAATATTACAGAAAGTATTTTACATAAACTGGAACTAGTGCATTTTGATTCTGTGTAATGTCTGTGCTGGTAGGCCATTTGATACATAAATCTTTGATTATAGGTTTAATCACGGATACTATGAATTATTTTAATAGCCTCTGTCTGAACATTTTACTGGGCAAGAAGAATGAGTGAATGATGTGCGACATGTTACACACGCGTCCATTTGTCCTAGGGTTTATTTGCAGCCTCCGATCAGAAAAGCCACATAACATAGAAGAAATAATCACGGTGATGTGTACATTGCATTCTGTTGACCTGGCAGATCCAGACCTGTTAGTTCCACTCATTAGTGGCCTAATTAATACAGTGACATTTACACTGTTCTGATTACAGCAATCTTTCATTGTTGGCCGCCTGTAAGAACTGGAATTTTCACCTCATTTTCTTATCCCTATGGGAAGGTAGGACAGTGCCCAAACCTGGTTATGCTCCAGGGAAGTTCTCCATCTTGAAAAGAAATCTAAATCAGTTACAGTTACTGCAATGCTTTGGGAAAATGTGCAACTGTTGCGCACTCCATTTCTAGATGGAATATTATATGGATGTTGGCCTTGTGGTCCTCCAGCCAGGTCCAGCTACATGAGGAAGAGTTTAGTGTGCCCTTATCTGAACACAGGTGGCTAACCCAATAAACCATGCCACCTCAAAAGCTCATGAAAATGTTTTTCAACACAGTCAGTGATCACGGAGAACTTATACTAGAAACTATTCATACCAGGCCATCGAGGAGATGAAATGTACATGGCCTTGGTTAAATAAGCATCCTTAAGCATGCTTAAATAATGATGTTCTCCAGAAATAGATTGTGGGTGTTGCCCTGGTCTAAATGGGAGTATTACACTGATCAACAACAACCAGGCAAAGGCTTGAGTTGCTGCCATGTTCCATCCATACATTGATCTCAGCATGAATAAGATTAGACATAAACATTATTGGCAACTTATCGGGGCCAAAGAGACAGACGTGGTCGGCTGTTGACTCACTGCCAAGAGTTAAAATTTGTGGACCAACATAGAGATGGTGTTTATTGAAAAGGTTCCAGTCTTTAATACATTGCAGTCTTGTGCCTTTATATGGTCACAGAAAGCCTTAGTGATGTCTAATATCCTTATAATACACAAAAGCCATGAATATCTTGTAAATTATATCCTTATAAACGGTGAGTTCTGATGTCATCAGTTATAAACGGTGAGTTCTGATGTCATTTCTGTCACATGACTCACTGAAATTTGTGTATTATAATAAATAAAGTACCCCCAGTTGTAAAATATGAGGATATTAGAAGTTACCTAGGAGTTCCATGACCTGTATAAAAACACTCGGCCTTCGGCCTCCTGTTTTTATATGGTCATGAAACTCCTCGGTACCTTACAATATCCTTATATTTTACAAGAGGGGGTACTTTATTCACTATATAATTTACAGTAGGGGGTACATTTTCCCTTATAATACATGAGTGATACTCAGAGTTCCCTGTATAACTCATCCGGCAGCCCTGTGCCTTTATATGGTCATAGAGCTTCTCAGTGACTTCTAATATCCTTATCATTTACAGTAGGGGGTACATTATCCCTTATAATACATGAAATATTGTAAGAGTTCTTTGGATAACACAGCCTGCAGCCGTGTGCATTTGTCATGTAACTTCAAAACAATTTAACTATGTAATGTAACAAAAATACTTCTAATGTGTGTCTCAAACCTTCCTGTTAAAAAGGCATATAAAGCAGCAGATGAGAAGATTAATATGGGTATAACAAATCTTTTTGTTGCGGACCATAGATCACTCTGACAAGGAAATACATTAACACAGAGGGTTTAAAGTGCATGGCTTTAAATCTGTCTGTTAGTGCTTTAAATCCCTCTTATTAATAAATGGCTAGGTTAAAAAAGGAGCCATTTGCAGGTGTGACAAGATACTAGCCAATTAAGTACAGCAGTCAACCAAAGGAACCTTTTAGTGCAGCATTTTGTCAAACCGTGATCTGGGACGGCTGAAGGGGAGACAGGGAAACCTGTGCCTATCAGGTATGTTGTCTGGAAGCAGGACCTTTCTCGGATTACTGCCTGCTTCCTGTTGCCTTCATTGCTGCTATTATAGTTGATTTATAAAAGGCCAATAAATTCTGCTGCGCTGTACAATATGCCCAGAGTGAAGCCTGCAATGTGACGAACAGACACAAATCAAGTGACAAGCTGAAACAAGTCAAATTAGATCCATGGGCCGAAAGACTATTGGTTTTATATTCAAACTGTTTAATAGAATAAAATGACCACGAAAAACGATTATGGCTATAAATTGCTAAATAAACACTATTTATCAAAATCCAAATTTATCTCATGATTTTCTGAAATATACTCTGACTAAATCCACACGGGTTATTTCCCCTTATTTATCAATACATTTTCCCGAAAATTTCCTGTGCAGGGAAAAAAACTGAAAAAAATTGTGAAAAATTCGGATTGTAAGAAAATCAAAAAATCTTCGGATTATTGCACTAAACCCAGCACAGATTAGGATATCTTTGGGGCTTTACTCATTGGGGCAAATTAACTAAAAATGTAAAAGACGCCAGCGTTTTTTGGGACTTGGGACTCAACTATTTTTGAAGATCCTCCAATCTACTCTATTGCACTTTGCCTGGTCTGAGCTGGTGAAGTCAAGTCTGGCGCAAGAGGTAACGTTCAGTAAAATCCGCAAGTTAGTGAATTAGCGTGGTTGCGTCCATTCACCAGAGCACAACTTCGCCTGGCATAAGGGTGCTAAGTAGCGCTAGAGTATGTCTACTTCGCTAGCAAAGTTACGCCAGCACCCGTTAGTAAATCAGCGAAGTAGCAAAATGACGTCACACTGGCAAATTTTCGCTAGCGTTAGCCACTTCGCCCTTTAGTAAATTTGCCCCATTGACATTTATACAACCTCAGCAGGTCTGAGATGCTGGATTTTAGGATTCTGGCTTTTCCCATCCCGAAAAATTCACTAAATTCCGATTTTTTAAGTTTTTGGCATTCAGACTTTAATTAATACCCCCTCTATATGTTATGAATACATGTATTGGATAAAAGAAGTGACTGAAGACCTCTAGTCTAACCGGCCCGATCACACATTATGGTACAACAAACTTGTCTGAACCTCAGAAAGCACATACAAAAGAACACACTGGTGATTTACTATATACTATACTATATCAGTTCTATGAGCAGTTGCTGAGGAAGCCATCTTTTATGGCAACTCCAATACCTAAGTCCAGTGCTGATGTAGCTAGCCCAAAACCCAAGCTACAGACTTCCAACAGGAAGGTTGGAGCCATTGTGGCATTAGCTTAATACACTGGGAGGTAAGTAACTGCACCTGTCAAGAAATGGGTTAAAATGAACAATTGAATGTTTCTTGTATTTGATAGAAACCTGATTTTACTTGTATTTTTAAATAATAACTTTCATGTAATGAACATAAAGCCATGTGCATAGCCATTGCAATGATCCATGGAAAGAAAGGATCGTGTTTTGAGTATGTAGCTTTTTCTTTAATTTTAGGTAAATCAGTGGAACGTATGAGGATATGACATAAAGAGAGTTTGTTTAAAGCCCAAACAGAACCATTTATCTTATCGACGTGTCACCTCTCAAAATGTTACCCGGTTTCATTGTCACACTAAATGCCAGGAACTGGCGCAGATGCCCGGGAAGAAAGGAAATAATTAGCTGTGCAAGTGTTTCCCAGATAGCTAATTAATGTGCAGGGATGTCAGGGAGGGATGTTAACCCTGCAGTGTCAGGAAGGGCAGAAACAAATTTGTAGCTTTCTTTTGTGGAGTAAATACATATAACCCTCCTATAACTCCCCCTATTGCTCCATATAACCCTCCCTATAACTCCCCCTATTGCTCCATGTAACCCTCCCTATAACTCCCCCTATTGCTCCATGTAACCCTCCCTATAACTCCTCCTATTGCTCCATATAATCCTCCCTATAACTCCTCCTATTGCTCCATATAACCCTCCCTATAACTCCTCCTATTGCTCCATATAATCCTCCCTATCCCTATAACTCCTCCTATTGCTCCATATAATCCTCCCTATAACTCCCCCTATTGCTCCATATAATCCTCCCTATAACTCCCCCTATTGCTCCATATAACCCTCCCTATAACTCCTCCTAATGCTCCATATAACCCTCCCTATAACTCCTATTGCTCCATATAACCCTCCATGTAAAGTATACCTACAAAAGTGCTGTTTAAGAGTATGACTGCTTGCCTATACATCCGCTATCAACTTTATACATAGTGCTCACTTTAACTCCGTCTACAGGAAATTTAAAACATTAAGCCTTAATCTGAAAGAAAACTCTTGTTGTGTCTCTCGTTGCAACAAAAACCCAGCAGAATCCTCCCCCTCCGCCGTGCCATAAATCTGGTGCTGCTCCCCGTAAAGACACTGACAAATGGACCAGACATATTGGAATCTACCTGCATTCCCCCATTCGTGGATCAGGTTAATTTCATAAAAATTACTTGGGAAATTGAAAAAAAAAAAAAAAAAAAGCAAGAAATTAAAAGAAGGTTCCGTGATGCACAGTCTATTAACGCTCCATTATTTCCCCCGCAATGTGATAAATGGCCCTTGGGAGGCTACTGGGCCTGACCATATGAGCCACTGCTCTCGTCCCTTGGTGATTGATTGGAGGGAGGGTGGCTACTGAATGGAACTGGATGAAGACGGATGTTCCCACCACTTAACTTCCCTTCACCAAAACGTATTTTTTACTAGCGATGGGAGTGAACAGTGTGTTACATAAAGGCCAGTGTTCCAATGCTGCTGAACTACAATTCCCAGGATGCTTGGCCATTTAGCAGGGCCTCTTAGTCTGGTGGCCACCCAAAAGGTAACAGGTCCATCATGTCCCATACAGTAACTCTCCTACTGTCGGGCCGTTATGCAAAACATACATGATATATTCAGTAATGGAAACAAAAAAGTGGAGGGTTCAGTGTAGAAATAGTTTTGGGTTCTAGTTGACTAATTACTGAAAAACCAATTAATATGTTCATATGGAGCACTCACAGGAGATCTGCATCAGATCCCTGACACATGGTACCAGCAAGGTAAGGCCAATGAAGGGGTAACATTTCTGGGTCCTACAACCAGTGTTCAGTCCCCCCATAGCCCATCACTATTCAAATAAAGCAGAGTGGGCAAAGAGCACCCTATGTGAAATTTACCCCTAAGAATAAGGTCCTGCAGCATTTGTCTCAAAAACAGCTCATTAAAAAAAAAAAAAAAAAAAAAAGTAAATAGTAAGTAAATAAAAATAAAATAAAATTGAGGTTCCTAAAGTACAGTTGGAACCTCAATTTTACATCCCCTGATTTTAAGTTTTCCCTTATTTTACATTGTTGTTTTGTGGTTCCACCTATATATTATGCATAATACATTTCCCTGATTTTAGATTTTCTTAGATTTTACACCATTTTTTTACTGGTCCCCTGAAAAATGAAAAAAAAAATGGGGGTTCTACTGTATTAATTTCCCCTTTAAGGGCTCCATACACTGGTAAAAGAGCAAAATGCTATTTCAGCTTCAATTTCACATGTTGTTTATTACCAACATTGCAGATTTTCTCCAGCAATTGTATTCAATATAAATCACTTGCGATTCTCAAAAAAAAACACATTTTGGTTTTGGGATGCCATTATTTCAGGAATTTGCCATCATCTGTGGCTGCTGTGGGAACCCTGGAAGGTGGTGGCAGCTCCAGGCGCTCCAGCAACACACAATTCACCCGAACAGATTGGTGGGATGTACAGGCACCAAAATGCCCAAGTGCAAGGAGTGGTTTTGGATGTACAAGCACCTTTAATGAACGGCGTAGACTGCGACCATCTCTACAGGACTGCAACTGCTGTTGTGCTTCATAAATGATCCCTACAGTGCGTTGGCCAAAGTGCAAAAACCAGCAAATATCCATAATAGTACATGGCTATTGGTCAGAAGGATTTTATGTGTATGACCATCTTGAGGACCAAGGGTGCCCTCTACTTTACATCCGCTGTCAACCAGCATTAAATGCAGGGATCCCTTTGCCCATTGTTCCTACACTCAGTCTTTATTTTGTGACCATTGCTCTGCTTACACTCCTTCAAAATCAAGTGGGTGAACATATAATTGTGCCCAGTGACATTCCCAGACTTCTTGGGAACAATGTGGCAGATTACACAGATTTTTCTTAGTAAATGGACCCCCAACCCAAGTGAAATGTGTTGATGCATTCCTGAACAGCAAAGATGGCTGCCCACAGACCAACATGGAAGGCACTTGAGTTTGGAGACAAGCTCCATCCGCCCATCCATCTTCTAACAGTGACCCAGTTAAATTTTACTCTGGAAGTTGTAAGGGGCAATAAAAATGTTAAAGAGGGGATCTTAAAATAGCCAAAAGAGGAAATGGGAATGTAGCGAAGAAGTGAAAGGACAAAGAGGACAGGTGGCCCTGTTTTGTGGGGAAAGGCTGGATAGTGGCACGTGAAACAAGAGAGGACTTCCTAAACATGCAAGGGCCATTCTGTGGCTAGTTATAGAGTAATAATGTCCCACTGCTCCGGTTACTAACTAATATCTCCCAGCAGTACAGTAAGCTGTATCTCTCACTCTCTGGGAGAAGTCATCACTCAAACTGCCAGCCAGGGTCATCTGTCAGCGTCTCCTGTGCCTAATAAGATTGTCAGCTCCTGTGCATATGGTACAACGGTTTTATTCTGATATAATGAAGGATACAACTATACATAATACCTTTGAGGTGGTTTTCCGGATAAGGGGTCTTTCTGTAATATGATTTTTGCCTGAAAACCACAAAATATTCATATTTCTGCACTAAACCCAGCGCAGATCAAGACTTCTTCCATTGACTTATATGCAACCTTGGCAGTTCGGAGGTGCCGGATTTTTGAATTCCGACTTTTCCCCCCATCCTCGGGGTATAATAAATCCCGAAAAATTTTGGATTTTTTTCTCCACTAAAAATTTGGATTTTATAGTAAAAAAAAAAACAAAAACACAAATTTCTCGGGTTTTGGCATTCGGAGTTTAATAAATAAGCCCTGTAGTCATCTATAACCTTTACTTTGTAAAGGAAAAGATGGCAACACCTACTCTAATGTATGAATGCAAACATACAATATGGGAATATTGTGGACACACACCAAACAAGCCTATGGTATCAGACATATCTGATGAACCCTATATATACACATATATAAATCAGCTTATAGTTGTATAGATAGATAGTGAATAAAGCTTTTAGCTCATAGATCCATGAAATGGGAATGAATGAAGTTTCACACGAGGCAGAAACACAAGTGAGCAGGAATTTAAGAAATGCTAAATTCCCATTCAGTAAGAGCAGCAGCCTGACATGTTATTTGCATATTACAGACCCAGCGCCGGCCCCGGGGACAATTTATATGCTAAAGAACACACTGTGAAAGCCAAAGCATTAAGCTGTTTATCATCTCTAGAAATTTTCTGCACCTATTCCTAATAGCAACGAGTAATGTTTAGTCTGGAAACGTTTTCCTATAGGAAAGATCTCTATTCTATTTAGAAGCAGAGGTTATATTACAATTATTGAGTTTATGAATAAGGCATTGGTTCTGGGACCCTGGAATCAGCTCCAATTGGATGGTATTCATTTAAAGGAAAACTGCACCCCCAAAATGAATACTTTAGCAACAGATTTACCAAGGGTCCCATAAACTCAAAAGTCGACCAATCGAAATTCATTTTAAAAAATTCCAATTTTGTAAACGCAGATGAATGAAATCGACCCAATAGGATAGGATATACTGTATGTATAGAGACCAGAGCAGCCAGATCTGCCTTTAGGAGGTCCAATCAGGGGTGATTCTGGCCCCTCTGCTGCCTGAGGCAGCAGCACTTGCTGCCCCCCCTACCCCAGAAATTCGCTCTTAAAGTACCAGGAGCAGCATTTTTGCTGCCCCTGGTACCTAGTGGGGCGCTGCCGCCTGAGGCGACAGCCTCAACTTGCCTCATTGGCGAAGCACCCCTGGGTCCAACAATCAGGGTTGTACTCGGGGGCCAGGGGCCCACTGGAACTACAGTTTCACGGCCCCTTTCCCTCCCCCCCCCGCTGGGCCGTGGGCAATGTGGTTTTGCCCTTATAAGGGAGGTAGCTGCAGGGGAAGAGAACCAGTGCAGGGTGCGGATCTGACTGACAGGGCTAGTGTTGCCACCTTTTCTGGAAAAAAATAATTGCCTTCCTATATTCTTGATGTTTTTTCCTATTAAAAACATTGGCATCAGGCCAGGCCAGTAAACTACCGGGCAGGTGGCAACCCTAGGCAGGGCCCACAAGACCCGAGGGTCCCCCGGGTTTTTTCCCTGTGTCCCGCCGGCCCAGTCCGACCCTGCCAACAATCCACACATAGTTGGGCACTGCCATTGCAGGTGAGAAGGGTGGGTTTTAGTAGGGCAAAATGGCAACAGTAATATTAGTGTTCCCCAGCATCAGCTGCTACTAAAGCCTTGCCCAATAAATATCAGTCACATTTTGGAGAACTATGGAAAAGCCATCTCCCATAGACTGCATTTTAAAGAAATTAATCAAATGTTTCAGTTTGATTTCTTTTTTTCTCCGTAATAATAAAACAAAACTTTGTATTTTATCCCGACTGAGATATAATCAATCCTTACTGAAGGCAAAACAATCCTATTGGGTTTATTAAATTTTTAAATGAATTTTTAGCAGACAAATTATGGTGATGCAAAACACGGAAAGACCTCTAATCCAGAAAACCCCAGGGACTGAGCATTCTTGATAATAGGTCCGATATCTAATTAAGATGTAATTAATCCTTTTTGGAAGCAAATCCAGCCTACTGGGTTTATTTAATGTTTACATGATTTTCTAATAGACAGGTATGAAGATCCAAATTATGTAAAGATTCCTTATCTGGAAAACGCCAGGTCCTGAGTATTCTGGATAACAGATCCCATACCTGTATGAGTGAATCTGTCCTGTAAAAAAAAATTGCTAAACACATTGAAGTCAGTGTTTTTGCAGCTTTTTTGTGCAAAATACAGTTTTTGCAGCTTTTTTGTGCAAAATACAGATTTGTGCAGAGTGTGCAAGATGCAGATTTTTCAGGGATTTCTTTTCCCACACAAATTGCATTGAAGTCAATAGGTTTTTTTTCTTGTTTTTTTCGTAGGCTTTCTTTCATAAAGACATTTCACAAAAAGATTTGCTGATGGTGAGAAGTGGAATTTGGGCGTGCATCCATGCCTGGCGATTTTTGTTATCACGAATTTTGGCTGCTGGACGGTTTGGTTAGTGGTTCTTTTCAATGTTCGGTCTTCGTTTCGGGTCTTCAGGCTCCTCAGTGGTACATTTATGACGGCTGTGATTGAGTGTATACATCTTATTGCTACTCATCTTCTTCTTCTGTTCCATTTATATTATCCAGATAAAACAACTTTTCCAGTGAATTGACCAAGGCTTCCCCATGTGCCATTGGCCTAGAAGTTACAACACTTATTCTCTTGGATAAACATTACATTATTCAGCTACCTACTACAGGGCCCAGCACCAATCAAAGGCTACAAATTCCTCATAGTCTCACATTAATTAGATTTGTGCATCTCTCAGCATAATTGCATGCAGGAATTGCAATGGATAATTCCCCCATTATGGGTAGATTGCCAGCTCTTTGACAATGTGACACAGTCACCTGCAAAGAAGTGGTTCCGCAGGCCCCTATAATCAATCAGGCATTAGCGGTGGCCCATGGCCCCTATTCATGTCAGCCGGCCATTTCCACTCCTTTCCAAAGTGACAAGCCATCTTCCTGTCCCACTCAGCACTTGCCAATCAGCCTATAAAGAGGCCGGATAAAATATTAACCAGTGGCCAGTGAATCAGATTGCTGACTGCTACATAAAAACATCACACAGCTGCCATGTTCCAGCCACATCTATAGATGCCCCGCACAATGACATACAACTCCATTAACACAGATGCCTGTCTAGGCGAGCGGGAGGCATCTTTAACCTCTTCCCTCCTGGACAGTTAGAGAAAACTATGATTTCAAGTGCCAGAAGGGGAAATTCCTGGCTGGATGGGTGGCAATGCAAAGACAGGTGCTAGATATTTAAATTACTGCTATCAACCTATTGGTATAAAGATAAAGAGATTAGCATAAGTAATTGCTATAGATTAGACCTGCTCTCCGCTTGTTCAAGGCCCACCTGCAACTCTTTTCTCAACCACAACCAAATTAAATAGGAGGAGTTATATGGAGCAATAGGAGGAGTTATAGGGAGGGTTATATGGAGCAATAGGAGGAGTTATAGGGAGGGTTATATGGAGCAATAGGAGGAGTTATAGGGAGGATTATATGGAGCAATAGGAGGAGTTATAGGGAGGGTTATATGGAGCAATAGGAGGAGTTATAGGGAGGGTTATATGGAGCAATAGGGAGGGTTATATGGAGCAATAGGAGGAGTTATAGGGAAGGTTATATGGAGAAATAGGAGGAAGGGCATTATATGGAGCAATAGGAGGAGTTATGTGGAAGTTTATAAAGGAGCAATAGGAGAAGTTATAGGGAGGGTTAAATGGAGAAAGAGGAGGAGTTATAAGTAAGGTTAAATGGAGAAAGAGGAGGAGTTATAAGGAGGGTTATATGGTGCAAGAGGAGGAGTTATGGCAAAGGATAGTTGAATAACAAACAAGGGCAAGTTGTGCTCACCACTCCTTTTTAAAACCATTAGGTGGGGCTGCAATGAGGCTGTGACCACAAAATACATATAGTCAAATACAAGATTCCTCTGCACTCAACCCATTATCAATATATTCAAGACAGAGACATTTTGTGCATACTGCTACTAAAAAATGCCTTACCCTTTAAACAAAACAGGGATTGTTTGTCCATATATTACAATATATTTAAGCTGGCCAACTACGTCAAAGTCATCCCATATCTGGCCAGTCCTACGCTTAATTTTCATCTGATTCATTAAGAATTCTATTGCTTCATTATACATTTTACAAAGGGACTAAGTTTTACCTGCAACTTACTTGCTACTTTCAAAGTAAACCTCCCAAACTTGGCTGCCCTTTTATTAGACACCAGTGGGATCACCTGACTATAGTTGGGAAGGGTGGGAGCTACAACATGGAGCTGGTCACTGCTCCTGTATAACTATAACAAACAAGGGCAAGTTGTGCTCACCACTCATTTTTAAAACCATTAGGCGGGGGTGCAATGAGGCTGTGACCACAAAATACATATAGACAAATACAAGAGTCCTCTGCACTCAACCCATTATCAATATATTTAAGACAGAGATATTTTGTGCATACTGTTACTGAAAAATGCCTTACACTTTAAACAAAACAGGGATTGTTTGTCCATATATTGCAATATATTTAAGCTGGCCAACAATGTCAGTCATTCCATACAAAGGATATTTGAAACAATAGGAGGAGATAAAAGGAGGCTTGTATAGTGCAACCAAAATAAATATAAGGAGGGTTATATCGAGCAATTGAAAGAGTAACGGGGGGGAGCTATTTGATACCCATGAGAAGAAATAAAATGGATATAATGCAAAAAATCTATTTAAATAAAGCAGGATATAATTTTGAGTAGCTACAAACTTACCGGATGAAACTCATGCTAAATTAACCATCTCTGTTCTGGCCCAGCAAATGGAAGAGGATCAGTATAGGCAGTTTTCTCATATTTATCAGAACTAATGAACTATAACTTAAAGGAATTATTTGTCCTAATTACATTAAATGAGTTAGTAATGGAGGATGATTGAGATACTGAGGCTATTAAACGACATTCCCGGCAGTGGTTCAGCCGACAAAGATGGGAACAGACAGAAATACAGGGAATCCCCCCAACCTCCAGGCTTGCCTTTTCCCACATTTCTGAAATCTCTAGGTTTTTCCAGGTCTAGTGAGATTCAAGCCCCTCGGTTACCCTTCATAAATATAGTTGTTTTACTAACACTAAAGACAGGCCAGACCATTAAAGGAACTGGTACTTTAAAGCAAAACTGGTAAAGGTACCACTATCAAGCACAGAGTGTAAAACAATGAGGCAGACCATGTAAAACCATGTGTTTGTATTTATTGTCTGTTTATTATAAAAATGTCAAACAAAAAAATATTATAAATATAAATGTCATATGTATATATTATAAATGTCAACAAAAATGTTCAAAACCGTAACTTAACAAAACATCAATGTTATTTATTCTATGTCAGAACTGGCTGAAACTGTTTGTGGCATTTAAATATTTGAGATTGTCCTGAAAATGCCAGCCCCCACCGTTACATGCTGTAGGCGAGAATGCTGCAGGCTGTGACTCCTCAGTGACTTCTAATATCCTTATATTTTACAGTAGGGGGTACATTATCCCTTATAATACACGAGTGATACTCAGAGCTCCCTGTATAACTCAGCCTGCAGCCTTGTGCCTTTATATGGTCACAGAACTCCTCAGTGACTTCTAATATCCTTATAATTTACAGTAGGAGGGTACATTATCCCTTGTAATACATGAGCGATACTCAAGATTTCCCTGTATAACAGCAACCATGTGACTTCTCATATACATATATATGGAGGGACAGAGGGGAATTATTCCCTTTATATAAAGTGGTGGTCTAATGGAGTTCTCTCCTTGATGTGGAATCCTCCCTGATAAGAATGAAACAATTTTCAACTCCTGGCCAACTCTCCTGCTTTAGCCTCAAACTGTCAAATCCAACTGCAATTGTAAATAATTTGCAAGGTTGACTGGTGGGGGGGGGACTGGATATGGTTTAACAGCACCCCTTTCTACGCATGGCTCGATCCCGGGAGTTCAGCTAGAAGTGAGGGCATCATAAACTGAATGAATAGCTCCCGCGCTGCATAATTTTCTAGTTCAATATACGTTCGTATACCCACTAAATGAGGCATGTCACACATTACTGTTTGGCCTGATAGCAACTTTATCATCTCAATCCCAGGCTGGAAAATAAAAAGCAATTCTTGGGAAGTAATTGTACCTAATTAAAAGAAACATTAAAAAAAAAGGAGTGTAACCAAAGGGAATTTATTTGGGATAGGAGGGAGGGGGAATTAAAGCTGAAAGATTGCCCTGCGGTGGTTTTCTGTCATCCCTGGGAAAAGTTAACTCCCTAGTAACCAGAAAGATTAGGAATGCCATGTGACCTACAGAAAGCACCAATGTGCTGCAGGTAAAGGGTGTGGGGGGAGCTATTACCCAAGGAAAGGGTTAATCATTTTCAGTAAAAGGTTGAACCCGCCAGCAAAACACATAAATAAAAAATTGATGGCAGATAAGACCTGCTAAGTCAGGCTATTTTTTTCCTACACGGAGGGAAACATTGAACCTTTGATGCAGCCGGTAAGATGATTACAACTCCACATCATATCTAATTCCCTTAAATGTATTATCCACTGTCATCTCTGCTCAGAAGAAGCCATTCTACCAATCAACAACTCTGAAAAAGAATACTCTTGATTTTAATTGAGACTGAAAAGAGATTGGGGTCAATATTTCCACGGAGACCCATGCACTGGCACCCATGCCCATCTTTCTCTTTGTTGCAGTCACAACTCTTAAAGGCAGACTGAGAATTAAAATAAGCCCTGGCATTTCAGGTACACAGAGGCCCAATTAACCCACACAGAGGCCCAAACAGTCCCCACCAGCCCACTAAATACTGACTTTCTATGGGACCTTATAGCAGCCCCTCTGGCATTTGCCAGAACCCACAGATTGCCAGATTGCTTAAAGGAATTTTGCCCCAATGTTAGGTGCAATGACGCTGCAGTTGAAAAAGGGAAAGCAAATTTCTGATCGGTAGCAGTAACAAGTTCCATGGATGGATTGGGCCGTATAGATGTCCTGCCATATTTTGATGCACTCTACTTGATAAAGAGAAATCCCTTAGCTAAGGCCTTAATAAATACCAACACCAACATTTGGTACCTACCACTGGCCATAGAAAAGGCTTAGTACTGTGATAATTTAACCTATACGGGTGGTCAAACATTACAGCAATTTGGCCAAACCTATAGATGGGAAAGTGCACTGGTTTGATGGGAAGATAAAGAATAACAGATTACAAAGACTTGGGAGATCTTGATGTTTCCCAATTGGTCAATCGCTCAGCACACAGTGTTCATATTTGTTCCAGCTCAGATTTTTCATTATGGACGGTCAACAAAAAGATAAGCTGGGCACCTACACCTTTATGATGGCTGGTTATTCATTGACATGTATGAAAAACCTGTGATGCCATATATAAACAGTTTAAATGTGGCAAAGTGCATGGAGGCCTAAATATCATTGTTACCAGTGCTATATCTATAGTGCTAGTAGACTTTAGGGGGGTCTGGCAGAAGAAGGGGCCCAGTAAGGATTGGCAGGTGTGATAGATCACCGGTCGTTCTCCTGCTCCTACATTTAGTGGAGATAGCTACAAACATTTTTGTTAAGGACTTTACATACCGGGCAGCCAGCACAATGGAGTCCCAGGAGTAGGTTCTTTCATTTCAAATCAGGTTGCAAACTTGAATCCAATGGCTCTAATTAATAGGGTCCAGAACAGTGAGGCAAGGGTTGAAAATAATGCGACTTCCCCTAACCTAAGTCTAGCCAGACCCGGACGGCTATTCCAATTTATTCACCAACACCCAAACCACACTCTCTTTAATGTCATCAGAGGGGGCAGTGGGAGAGTGAGTATAAAAATGAGACCTGCCAATCACTAGTAGGGCTGTGACAGTGTAAAGAGTTTGTGAACATGTGAATATGGATCGTCACCTGTCTTTGAAGGCAATTGGTCATGCCAAAACCATCCAATCCACAGGTCCCAGGGGTTCTGGGCAGACCTGCACAATCACTAGTCTAGAGTTTTACCTTTCACATATGTATTCTAGTCTTTAGTCTGCCAAACACTAATTGTTGCGATTGCCATTACACTACTCAGGGCTGTCTTTAATTGTGATGGGGCCCCTGGCCCAAACAGACTCTGCAGGGCATTCATTTCTTTTAAGTAAAGCTGTCCAACCCATCAGCTGTTGAACTACAATTCTCACAGCATTGGTAACACTGATATAAAATATCACTTTTGGGTGAACTTGCCTTTTAACCCACCAAATAATATGTCTGTCCTGTATGTATTATTCTTTAGTGAAAGGCAAATTTTCCCAGAGTGAAACTAAAAGGAAAGTAGAGAGATATTTAATCTAAGTCATAGCTGCAGTGATTAAAACCCCACCTGAATAAGTATATATCACTATTTAAATCTTTCTCAATAATAAAAGAAATTACCCCTCCAACCCCATTTCAGCTATGGAGGGCAGTCAGACACTGCACTGTTATGAATCCCATACTTGAAATAATATCATGGGATATAAAACCCTTTAAATGTCTTTTATTGATCTTTGGGGTTTATGGGGGGGGTGCACAGAACACTTGTCTCAGTGATATCAGATTTAATGAGGAGCTGGGAAGTCCAATTCTATCTATTTTTTTTCTCTCTTTTACCTGTTGTGATAATTTGCAGGGGAGACGGCACAGAACAGACATATCCAGCAAATGCAAAGTATCACCAAGAGAGAAAAGGGGGGTATAAATGAACAGCCTTCCTTTCCTGGACAATAGATCCGATGCACAGAAATATCAAACTGTGACAGAAGTTACACTTATTCATAAATGATTCTGATTTAAGACCTGTGTCTCCATCTAGAGGCCGAGCGTGGAATATTCTAAAGATTCTACAGATTTCCCAGCTATGTGTGTTACATGTCCCTTACTGGAAAGGAATTTAGTTTAGACATTTTGACCATCGTCAAGAATGCTAAAGCTTATTGGTAATTACAGCAAATATCTGTTTAGAACCAGCCAGGGAAAGCCAGAAATTATAAGTCATTCCAAGTGATTTATTTTTTTAAACGCACAGCAAAGGCCAAAACCCCACATATGGCAAATAATAGGATTACAACAATTCAAGAAAAATTAAATCAAATCACAGGAGAATATGCAGCGGATGTCAGTAACAGCAAATATGTAAATTCTAATGTTACACACAACAGCCACATATAAACCTATACATCCCTATAAACTGTTCCTAGTGATGTCAATAAATAGAAGTTGTTATTAGTGATGTTACTAGTGTCACATGACATTGGCCAGAGGTTTATATTGGGCCTTTGTGTATTTAAAATGCCAGGGTTTGTTATGAATCTCAATCCATTCATGGAGATGAAATGTAATATCCTTATCATTTACAATGCATGGATGGCAGTGGGGGTAAAACACACCTAGGCATGAGAATAGGAGAAAGTTGTTCTGGTTTAAACTGATGATCCAGTTGATTGCTAACCTTAAAGGAGCACTAAACCCTAAAAATGAATGTGCCTAAAAATTTCATTTTATATACTGAACTTATTGCACCAGCCTAACGTTTCAGCTTGTCAATAGCAGCAATGATCCAGGACTTCAAACTTGTCACAGGGGGTCACCATCTTGGAAAATATCTGCGACACTCACATGCTCAGTGGGCTCTGAGCAGCTGTTGAGAAGCTAAGCTTAGGGTCGTCAATAATTATCAAGCAAAAAATTAGGTTGACCTGTAATATAAGCTGATGCTACAAAGCTGATTATTAAATTCTGATGCAAATTATACTGGTTTCTGTGCTGCCATGTAGTAATTATCTGTATTAATTACTAATCAGCCTTATATTGTGACATTTATATTCTATGTGTACTGTATATTGTGAGTCGGTCTCTAAGCTCAGTAAGTGACAGCAGCACAGAGCATGTGCAGTGAATCAGCAGAAAAGAAGATCGGGAGCTACTGGGGCATCTTTGGAGACACAGATCTTCCCAGCTAAAAATCCACATTGGACCCCTAAAGACACACTTCAAGGCCTTTTCTGTTAAGGAATAAAGCTGCATGGATCATTGGCAGCTGAAACATGCAGACCATTTATATATAGAATATATATAGATTTATATCCTTTGCTGGGCAGAAGAATCTCAGAGCAGCAGGCTGGGTATTTGGTTGCTTATAATCGATGAATGCTTAACATGGATTTCAGAGAATTCTGTACTTCTAAATTGACATAAAAAAATCTAGGGACAGAGGGATAGTATTTTTACTATATTATACAAATGTACATTGCTGTGTTTACAAGTAGCTCTATATAAAAAGTTATCTGTACATATGCCCCTTTCAACTTTCTCTGCTGGGAAATAGCAAAGTAAAATGATTATACAGTAGTGCAGTGCCCCCTGCTGCCTGCTTCAGATATGAGGCATTAAGCGTTCAAAAAATCTTAGCCCCCACATACAAATTTAATTTGCTCTCCATTGTAATTACCCATACATGTGCATTCATCTTTATTGCAATTCTCGTAATGAAAGCAAATGTGTGAGTTACTAGTCTGGTAAGAACTTCAGCTACACGGGGTGATGGCTCACATGAACCTATAGCTGATCTTTGAAGCAAAAAGTACAAAAAAAACAAATGCAATTCCAGCACTGACTTGGAGAAGTAAGGGTTGTCAAAGGGCGTCGATCCGACCATAAACTCCTGTGGAGTCCAACCCTAAAGGGACTGGTAGGTGGAAGGAGTGGGACTAAGGGCTCTTACACACGGGCGTTTGTTTGTGCGCTCCTCTGCGTTGCATTTTCCTCTGTTCAGCCGCAGGGAAGCACAGGAGTAGACACACTGAATAACTGTCAATGGGGCTGTGCAAAAAAGGATTCGTTCCGCACTTCAGACGTGTGTAATCTTCATAAAACTATGGCTTTATTGTGGCAAACAATGTGACAGGGTGGCAATGATAGTGCAAATCAGCCTATGCATTTCGTGTCCATAACTACCGGCACTTAGCTAAACTAGTAACACGTGGACACCCCCTTAAATAGTGTGCTAAACACATTCAAATCATACTCCGTGTCCTCTTAAATGAAAAATACCTTTATCCCAGTGTTCAATGTATATATATATATATATATATATATATATATATATATATATATATATATATATATATATATATATATAAATACATCCCTTTAAAATCCATTTACATGGTTTTATATATATATATAAATTTATATATATATAAAAAAAAGTAATTCAGTACGTCTACTCCTGCGATCCCCTGAGGCTGAACGGAAGAAAACGCAGGGGAGCGCACAAACAAATGCCCATGTATAAGAGCCCTAAGAGATCAAGGGTTGCCAGAGATTATCAAACACATTAGCAGATCAGACATAACACTGAATGGGGTTTGCGGCTACTTTGGCCGCAGCCTGGTATATTTTGGGCACAAGGTAGGTGCCAGGATTGGGTGGTATCAGAACAGTGGCTCATTTATCTCTAACCAGAAAAAAAGGTCATGGGGAAAGGAAAGAAAACTGCCTCTGGAGGTTAATTCAGAGCCCAGGTAGAGCTTGCATGTATAGAAAACAGGCAAGGAAGGGGTAAATACTATGGCATGCAGAGCCCTGATAAGACAATGGAGACTCCAAGTACATTCATGGCCAGTCCATCCCAGTACCCTCTCCCTACACATTGCATACCAGAGATCCAGTTGCAGGATACACCTCAGGTGCTGGGTAGGAACAGACCATTAGTGCATGGGGGGGGGATTAGATCAGTTACTGTTTAATTTTTCTTTGACTGTGTGAATGTCTGTATGAATATCTTAACACAGCAACAGGGTAATCTGCCCAGACCTATGTTACCTAGTGTTAATGTCCCATAGAGAGAAAAGTGATTGGTATTATGTGTGTATGGGTGAGAGAATTAGAGTGAAATAAGATTATAAGCAGCACTTACTGGAACAATCTCTATAGAGCAGATGCACTGTAATCGCTTTTCCACAAGTGAAACCATTTCTATAACATAGGGCAGCGCTCTATAACTGTCCAGAGTTGTGGGAGAATGAGTGAAGCTAAAACAGGTGAGATTTTAAAGAATTGGTAGGGACACAGGCCTGTTTGAATAAACATCTGAATATCCCAGAAGCAGTGCAGAAATTGAATCATTCACTGTAAAGCTGCATTCATTTTCTGTAGGCTTCTCTTAATAACATCTAGGATTAAACACAATAAATACCTTTTCTTTGCGTGACCTCTGGTGGTTGTTTTGTGGAAGACACTTTACTACATTTCCCATTATTTCTTCTTTCCATCTTCAGCTTGGGATGATGCATCAATCCTGTATCCGCAGAAGCCTGGATGAAATTGTTCATTGGTGAGAAATGATTCAGACAGGGCACAGAAACATAGCAAGACAGCCTGAGTTTCCTTTTATCCATATGATGCACATTTAATCCCTCAGCCACTGGGGCCCAGATTCTGTCTAACTTGCTCGGGAATGGGATGATGTAAGGATCCGGATATTTAATAAATCATATCTTGCTGAGCTGGAAGGCCCCCTGCATCCAACAGGCTACTGCAACTCCCAGAAACCCTATGCAGGAGAAGGAATGTTTTGGAATTAACACAAAATCAGGTGGTGAAATCGCTTCTGCTTTTAAACACCTGATATAAATCTCTAATTAAACAGACATCTGTGTGGCCGCCCCAGCTGGAACTAATATAAAGGCCAGTATATGGGGTATATGAGAGGGAGTCTTTCAGGCTCAAAATGTGATTGCTGCCAAGAAAATGGTACATTTGGGGAGCTATCTGGGGCCCCAGGCTGGGCACTTAAAAGCAGCAATGAACTTGGGTATGGGCTCAGATAAAGGAACCCTGCAGCCAAACAAGACATTAGAATCTTTGTGATTGCATGTTTAAAGGGAGTATAAACCCAAATACAAACTTTTAAATGTACACAGAGTACTCACCTGGAAACTTCTGACATTTTTTCAGTGGTTTCTAAGATATTAGATATTAGGGTGAGGTAATAGATAATTATGTTTGTCTTGGACTCTTGAACCAAAAGCCTTCTGATTATACAGAAGGCTTTAAAGGCTCCATACATATATTAATTTACCGTATATACTCGTGTATAAGCCGACCCGTGCCCACGTGGCGGCCATGGGCGCCGCCATTTTGGGAGCGAACGCCGGCAGGGAAGGACGCGCCGCCCGGAGCTCCTGGACCTGCTCCGGGCGGCGACACAGTCAGTCACAGACAGTCCTGCTGGGGCCGCGGAAGGAGGTATGACCCGCGTATAAGCCGAGTTTGAGTTTTTCAGCACATTTTGGGTGCTGAAAAACTCGGCTTATACGCGAGTATATACGGTATATTTAAAGGTCCTTATGTTTGCAAACAAATCCTTCATCATACAGCACATGTTCCCTTGCTCTAAGGTGCACTGTATGTATAATGAGAGTTTTAATACAGCCACATAATGAAATGCAGCACATGGCAATCTAAACAACTCTGGGGTCATTAATTAGGGCCCTTACTCAAAGGCGTTTGAATCTGCGCTCCCCTGCGTTCCGGTTTTATGCGTTCAGCCGCAGGGGAGCGCAGGAGTAAAAGTGATGAATTCTTTTCAATGAGGCTGTACTCCCACATACGCACCATGGGCTGTTGGGGGGGTGGTGGAGGTTTAATTCAATAAGAAAAAGAGTTGATTATTAATGAGTTTGGATTTTAAATAATGGAGCTCCTTAGTCCCTAAGGACAGGCCTCTATACTTGTAGGGGTAATAACAATGGAAGGGGAAATCTAAATGTTCATGTTGCTGTTGTACATAGGATATGGAACAGCAGTCCTATATGCTGAAGAATCACCAAGGAGTTCCCTGACCATATCAAGGCCATTACTAACCTTATATTTTACTACAGGGGGCACATTATTTTTATATTATGTGAGACACGTAGCACAACTGAGATCACTTTAATTGATAGCATCGCTAATCAACATTTATAGATACATGTTACAGGTCATTTGGAACTTTTGAGTACAGGTATGGGACCCGTTATCCAGAAGCCTGTTATGCAGAAAACTCCAAATTATGTAAAGGCCTTCTCCCATAAACTCAGTTTTATCCAAATCAAAATGATTTGATTTTTCTCTATAAAAAAAAACCCAGTACCTTGTACTTGATCCCAACTAAGATATTATTGGGTTTATCTAATGTTTACATGATTTTCTAGTAGACTAAAGGTATAAAGATCCAAATTATGGAATGATCCGTTAGCTTGAAAACCCCAAGTCTCGAGCATTCTGGATAACAGGTCCCATACCTGTAGTAAAATGAAATATTTGTTGCCAGAATTCAGAATTAGCCAGACACTTATTTGAAGAATTAGATTCATTTGCCCCTTGCTGGTATGGCTATATATTTTGGTATATAGTACAGGGTGTCTGAATCGCTGAGATTTCTTTTTTCTCTCCATAAAAGGTACAGAAATACAAATGCACATTAGAATTCGTTTTTCAGGATGAACTAAACGGACATAGCCTTTGTTTAACAATTTTAACCATAATACCATCAGTATCAAGTTATCTAGTTAATTATTTATTCAGAATAAAATGAATTTGGGGTTCCCCTTATATTTGCCTTCTGGGCACTGGAGTTGGGGCAGACTTCCTACAAAATTTAGTTTATTTTGTGCTCTCTTTTTAATTTGTATGCACTTTGTGCTAACAGAAGAAAAGCAAGCAATAAATGACATCTGCTTTGTTGTGTGTACTTGTGTAATTACCTGCATAAACACAGTATAAACACAGTATAAGAGAACATTGGGGGTGAACATTAAGCAAATTCCAGGGGCCAAAAGGCACCTTGAGCAGCGGGGGAAACCGCAGGCGTCAAATGCGCAAACATCCTAAGAGTCCCCTGGAATCCCTTATCCTGTGAAAAGTGAAGGACAAATGATTATGCAGAGGTGCCCGATCAGTACACCCCCACCCACTGTTGATAGGGCAGGGTCCAAAGAAAATAAATAGGATTTTGGCCACTTGGGAAATACCTCACCCTGTTTATGAATGAGAGTTTTCACCCTGGTCTTGGGCAAGGCAAGAGTTCTTAAAAATAAACGGTAATGGGGATTAGTGCTTGGGATAAAGCACATAAGAGAGTAGAATATGGCACTTTATTAGTACATGTATGGGCCCTCTTATCCAGTATGCTTGGAACCTGGGGTTTTCAGGAAAATGGGTCTTTCCATAATTTGGATCTTCAGATCTTGTCTACTAGAAAATCATGTAAACACTAAATGAACCCAATAGACTGGTTCTGCTTCCAATAATGATTAATTATATCTTAGTTTTGCTCAAGTACAAGGTACTGTTTTAATACAGAGAAAAGGGAAATCATTTTAGAAAATTTGGATTATTTAATTCCAATGGAGTCTATGGGAGACGGCCTTTCCATAATTCGGAGCTTTCTGGATAATGGGTTTCCAGATAACTGATCCCATACCTGTATGCCCCTAGACCTGTTAATTTAGCACTTTTCTGCACAGTAGCGCTATATAGGAAAAGCACTATAATGTATGTGGGGCAGGTACAGGCATGTACATTACTAGTACAGCACTAGTAGACATGTTTCACAATGGCACAGAGAAACTGTGAATACCTTGCACTTGTGAACAGCAATCTAGTGCATTAGTCCTTTACTTCTCCTTTGCTCGTCTACAAGAGAAGAAAAGAGAGAATGGGCTGGAGGGGGCGCTATTTACACACAAGAAAGAAAGAACAGTTTACAGACACTTTTGTCAATATTTCTTTAAAACAACAAAAAACGGAGAAGAAAACAATTTTTTTTACATAATTTGCTCCCGATGTTTTTAAAATGGAGTAAAGCTCAATGTAACACTTCCATCTGGGTGATCTCTACATTGTTTCACCCAGTCTCCATTCACCCACTTTTAGGTTCTGTATAGGGGACTAATTAGCCTATTCATGAGGATTAGCAGCCTGTTGTCAGGGTACAAGCCCTGTTTTCTGTGTAATCAGAAATGAATAATAAACAAGGTCAAGTAAAGCCAACCTGGCAAATGTTGGCACAGGCTCAGAACTGTTCTGTTTAAAAGACAAATTCACAGAAGCAGAGAGTCTTGTGAATATGGATGGAACTCCGTCAGTTTTACCTCCACTTTTATTTTGTCTCACTATCACTGCTATTGTGTATTCCCCCCAATGTGTCATTCCCTTAGTCTCTAAATAACATCTGCAGCCATTGCCATTAGAGCCTCCACCTTGTGCAGAATTACAGGCCCTTGTGGCTGAACATACAGTACAAATAAACTATAATCATCACATACTTTATTAGACAGTGCAGGAATTGTGGGGATATGGGTGATGCCATTTTGCCACTTCACCCTTTTTCTTACAGTTTTCCAATATCGGAGCTCTCCGGTTTAAGCTCTGGTATAGGAGAAGAAGCAAGTGAGATGGGTGAACAGAGGTGGGTTGGGGTGGAGGACGAGCAGGTGCAAGAAGGAGGGCTGATAAAGTAGACAGAATAGTCAGGAACAGAAAGAGAGGAAAAGAGACAGACGCGAGCCATGGAGGACAGTGCAGGAAAGTGCAAGTGAGGTGAATTACCAGGGACCTGATAATGTCATGAAACACTATGGGTGTGCCACACTGTCTCTATCACCTAATACTGGAGGCGGCACCGTGTCATAAAATGCTTGGGGGGGTCATACTGGTGGCAATTAGTTTTTTCCTTCAGGGCCGGTGCATTTGGGCTGGGAAAATCCTTAGCAATTGGGTTCACTGGGAGAGAGCCGAACAATTAGCACCCTCTAAAGAATCAGGGTTTTCTTTCCCTTTAAAAGATCCAAAGAATAATGAGCATGAGGTGCAGTAAATTTGTAGATTGCAAGTGGGAAACCCCATAACCATGCAAAGTCACATCAGCGCTTCTTGGCATTCCTTCTGTACCCAGTGTCTTGCATTCCAAGCCGCCATATTTTAGCTCTTCTACCCTTTTCATGTTGCTCTTGGCCCCTCACCTAATGCTTCCTACTAAACACTGTTAGATGTACAGCGCAATCCATCTAGTGGCCACGTACAGTATATGGTACAATTCTTAAGGTAATATATGGAAACTCAAATGAGTCTGGTGTATTATGCAGAACTAGCACAAAAGTACCCCAGCTAATTCACAAATACAGATATAGTAGCTATAATACAAATAAGGAAACTAGAATATAGAGCATTGGAAAGTATTCAAGAAGATTACTAACTATATCAAAATACAAGGAAATTAAGGCGTATTCCAGAACACCAGGAGGTTGCTGAGCAGTTCAGAACTCAAGGAGATTGCTGAGCATTTCATAAGATTAAGAGACTTTCTGTATCACATGAAGTTCTCACGGACCATGAAACCACTGCACCAGATACATTTCCTACACAGAGAGTTGAGATTGTAGAAATCTGGTTTGGGAACAAGCACTGTAACAAACATCGTACCGAATATACTAATATTAGAGTTTAGTCAGTGCACTGACACTTTTAATAACTTCACCGTGTTTGTTCCAGTGTAACCTGGGCACAGGGGGCTGTGCAACACCCACACTCTGGCCGACTCTTAATGTGAAATACCCATCTGGCAGGACACATGGCAACCTTAAGGGGGTCTACAGGGGAATTGCTCTACTCGCCTAAATTAACTGGTCTGCACTATTTCTCACCGTTACCAAATAACTATATGAGCTCTGCAGAGTGGTATGACCCACTCCTAATGATGTTCCTTCAAGGTTTTCCTATGGATCAAGTTCTACCCAAAGCTGGTGTCTTAAGGCTTTGGTCATGCTAGTGTGATTAAGGTTTCAGTTCTTGTTCATCCAGCAAGCTCAATGGTGTGGAATGTTCTATAAAATGATTCTGTATGTGTGCATCTACCGTAAATCTATTAAACCGACTATAAAATGTCTATCTATGTGATGAGTTGGACTGTGAGGGGACTCAACTGAACAATCAAGCACAGACTGGTCCTAGATTTTCTTAAAAGCCGTTCTACCTCCATAGCATTCCTCCAATAAACCCACCTTACTGGCTCAAAAATATGGACTCATAAGAGCATGGGTTGGCTGGGCCTATAACGCTCTCACTCTTCAGGGGCATCACTATCCCCCAACCATATGAGGAAAAGGTTTTACAAATCCTGTCAGACCAACTGATACATTAAACATTGTCCCTGGATCAACTTGTACTATGAGCTATCTTCCATAACCCTGTATTCCCTCACTTGCTAAAAAGCCACCCAACCCCTTCTTAAAGCTATCTAATGTATCAGCCTGTACCACTGATTCAGGGAGAGAATTCCACATCTTCACAGCTTCACAGTAAAAAACTCTTCCGAATACTAAGGAGGTACTTCTTTTCTTCTAATCAGAATGGGTAACCTTGCACCACCTACTGGTAAATAAAGTATTAGAGTGATTATTATATGCTCCCCTTTATATATTTATACATAGTTATTACCCCTTAAGTGAACATCCCCAATTTGGCCAGTCTTTCCGCATAGCTAAGATTTTACATATTTTTTAACAGCTTAGTTGCTCTTCTACACCCTCTCTAATACAATAATGTCCTGTTCGGGAGCTGGAGATAAAAACTATACGGCAAATTCTAGATGGGGCCTTACAAGAATAACTCCCTCCTCCTGCAAATCCATAGATCCCTTGCTTACATAGTACATAGTTAAATTGGGTTGAAAAAAGACAAAGTCCGTCAAGTTCAACCCCTCCAAATGAAAACCCAGCAAACATACACACACCCCTCCCTACTTTTAATTAAATTCTATATACCCATACCTATACTAACTATAGAGCTTGCTCATAAGCAAGACAAAACTCTAGAGGAGAATGTGATATGCTTGCATTTACCTGCATATGTGGTTATTAGGGCTGCACCGAATCCACTATTTGGGATTCAGCTGAATCCCTGAATCCTTGGTGAAAGATTTGGCCGAATACTGAACCAAATCCTAATTTGCATATGCAGATTAGGGGCAGGAAATGAAAAAGTGGAAAAAATTCTTCTTTTGTGATGAAACGTCACTTGATTTCCCTACCCACCCCTAATTTACATATGCAAATTCGGATTCGGTTCGGCCAGGGACAAGGATTCGGCCGAATGCTGAAACAGGCCGAATCCTGAACCGAATCCTGCATTCGGTGCATCCCTAGTGGTTATAAAACAAAATGATCAGGTGAATGAAAGACAGTGAGAGTTTTATGTTTGTGGCATGCAGCTGGTATGTTCCCATGAGGACAACAACACCTTATATATATTCTAGCTCAAGGATATAGGATATACACGGAGCCATAAGGCTGAATCAGGCATGAGCAACATGTGACCGACTTGGATATCAGTGAATACCCAATATGTCCCCAAATGCCTATTACAAATAGTAAGATACAGAAAGCTGTAGTTCACCATTATCAATTATTAGGAAAGTGGATAGGGTAATTTATTAGGAAAGTGGATAGGGTAATTTGTCGTCCGGATCGCTACAACCGAACAGTTTGCGGTCTACCTGGTGCCAGGGTTCGGCATGTGGTTGATCGGATAGACAAATTATTGAGTGGGGCTGGGCACGACCCAGCTGTCTTAGTGCATATCGGTACTAATGACAAAATAAATGGTAGATGGAAGACCTTAAAGAATGATTTCAGGGATCTAGGCTCTAAGATCAAGGAAAGGTCTTCCAATGTAATCTTTTCTGAAATTTTGCCTCTGCCACGTGCAAGTTTAGGAAAACAGCGGGAGTTTAGGGAGCTTAATGCGTGGCTCAAGTCTTGGTGCAGGAAGGAAGGGTTTGGGTTCCTAGAGCACTGGGCTGACTTTTCGTTGGGGTACAACCTATACAGCCGTGACGGTTTGCACCTCAATGGAAGGGGGTCCGCGGTGCTAGGGGAAAGAATGGCTAAGAGGTTGGAGGAGTGTTTAAACTAGGCAAGGAGGGGGCGGGTGAGATAAAGGATTATGGGGAAGCTAGTGTAGACGGGGCAGTGGGGTTAGTAAGGGGTCATGGGGGAGGAGTGAGGGGGGCATCCAGTTTACCAGCTAAGGAGGTCCCTCTGTTACAAGGAAAACAGAATAATACTAACTTAACGTATAATTCTTCACTAAGTAATGCACATTTCAAAAGTAAAAGTAGTAACCTCCGCTGTATGCTGGCAAATGCACGGAGTTTGTCAGGTAAAATGGGAGACCTAGAATTAATTGCATGCTCTAAAAATTATGATATAATTGGTATCACTGAGACCTGGTGGGATGAAACATGTGACTGGATTGTGAATTTAAATGGTTACACCCTTTTTAGGAGGGACAGAGGGATTAAAAAGGGTGGAGGAGTGTGTTTGTATGTAAAGCCTGAATTAAAGCCATGCGCTAAAGAAATAAAAATAGCTGGCACTGGTGAGGGTGTAGAATCACTCTGGGTAGAGATTTTGACTGGGCAAAATGTAACAAAAAGAATTATCATTGGTGTATGTTATAAACCACCTCGTATAAGTGTCGAGTATGAAGCCCAGCTACTCTTGCAGATACAAGCGGCTTCACAGCTGGGTCAAGTTGTTGCTATGGGTGACTTCAATTATCCAGACATTGACTGGGGTAATGGGGTTGCTAAGACAGAAAAAGCTAGTAGGTTTGTAAATATGCTGAATGACAACTTTTTATTCCAGCTCGTTCAAGAACCTACTAGGAATAACTCTCTTTTGGACCTTGTAATAACTAACAATACTGAACTCATCTCTAACATTTGTGTGGGTGAGCATTTAGGGAATAGTGATCATAACATGGTCTCCTTTGAGATTCTGTTGCAGAAGCAATTCTATAAGGGAGTAACTAAAACACTAAATTTCAGACGTGCAAACTTTGACAGTATAAGGGCATCTCTGCAACATATTAAGTGGGAAATGCTTTTCACAGGGTTAAACACAGAACAAAAATGTGAAGTCTTTAAAATGCTGCTTAATAAATATACTTGTCAGTATATTCCACTTGTAAGCAAGGAACGTCGTTGCAAAGCAAAACCTTTTTGGTTCAATAGAAGCGTTGGTGTTGAGGTGGGTAAGAAAAGACGTGCTTTTAAGGTTTTCAAGTTAGCTGGTACAGCCGAAACATTTATAAGGTACAAGGAGGCCAATAAATCATGCAAAGAAGCTATAAGGCAAGCTAAAATTGCTATAGAAAAGGATATTGCAGCAAGCAGTAAAAAAAAAAAATCCAAAATTATTTTTTAAATATGTCAATAGTAAAAAAATGAAGCAGGAAGGGGTGGGACCCTTACTATCAGAGGGGGGTCAGCTGGTTGATGAAAACAAAATAAAAGCGCAGATTCTGAACTCGTATTTTTCATCTGTCTACACAAATGAAGAACCAGTAAGTGAAGGTTTCCTTCTTAACACTCTCAATTCTAGTAATACAACTAATGATGCATGGTTCACACATGAAGAAATTCAAAAGAGACTTGAACATGTTAAGATTAACAAAGG